>NW_027186473.1:32617713-32631679 GCF_028583685.1 Petaurus breviceps papuanus
AGATAGATAGATAGATAGATAGATAGATAGATAGATAGATAGATAGAGGGCACAGGACCAATTTAATAGGAAGGGATGATACTTAAAAGGTGAAACTAAGAGGTGAGAGAGAAATATAATGAGAGGGGATGGGGACAGAAAGAATGGGGTAAACTATCTCATATAGAAGAAGCAAGGAGAAATGGTTACAATGTAGGGGAAGAATAGAAAGGTTAAAGGGAATGGGTCAATCTTATTCCCATTGAATTTGGCTTGAGGAGGGAATGAAATACACACTAAATATGGTATCTCACCCTCTATGAGAGTAGGGGCAGAAGGAGATGGAGAGGGAGCATGATGAAAGGGCGGGCAAGCTAGTGGGGAGGGAAGTTGGAAGCATCCACTTTTGAAAAGGGAGGGTATCAAAATAGAGAAAAGAACAAGTGGGAGGTGGGATAACAGGGAGGGGAATATAGTCAAACTTTTACAATATATCTACTATGTTATTGTTTTGCATTAGCCACACAGGTACAACCTATACTGAGCTGCTTATCTTTCCAGTAAGTGTGGGTGACAAGGGAGGAAGGGAATGAATCTGGAATTTAAAGCTGTAAAATTGAATATTCAAATATATATATGTATATATATGTTATACTATTATTAATACTATTTTACATGTATTTGGGAAATAAGATATACAGTCACTGGGGCATAGAGATCGACTTAAAAGTTGAAAGGGGTATGGGAGAAAATATGGGAGAGAGCAGATTAGAGGAGGGGATAGCCTGTGGGACTGCTATTTTGGGGTGGTGGGTGAGGAAAAAATGGGGAGAAAATTTGTAACTCAAAATCTGGTGGAAATGAATGATGTAAATCAAAATTTAATAAAGCATTTAAAAAACTAATAATAATAATAATAAATGCATCTTCCAGGTCAGTTGTTTTTCCAATGAGGTATTTTATATTTTCTTCTATTTTTTTTCATTCTTTGAATTTGTTCAATTAATACCTCTAGTATCATAGAGACATTAGCTGCCCTTGTCCAATTCTAACCCTTAAGGAATGTTTTCCTCAGCTTTTGTCTTTTTTTTCCCTGTTGGCCAGTTGTACTCTTTAAGGAATTGTTTTCTTCAGTGGAATTTTGTAGACATTTTAAGCTGGTGTTTTCCGAATTTGTTGAATCTTTTTAAAAATAATTCTCTTGCATCACTCTCATGTCTTTTTCTAATATTTTATTCTGTTGCTCTTATTTGTTTTGTGAGCTCCTTTTTTAGCTCTTCCATGAGTTCTTTCTGGACCTTAGATAGCTTCCTATTTTCCTTTGGGATTTTGCCTATAAGTGTATTGACACTGATGTCCTCTTCTGAGTTTTTGCCTTGGTCTTCCCTGTCATCAAAATAACTTTCTGTTGTCAGATTTTTTTGCTATTTCTTGCTTGTCCAATCTGGCCTTTTTCAATTCTTTTAAATTTGACCTCTGCCCCAGAGCAGAAGGGGCACTGTTCTTGTGTCAGGAGTTGCAAGCCTTGGCTGTTTACCTGGTGCTGGACTGATGTTGCCCTGATGCCCACAGGGGACTCATGTCTTTAGATGTGCTAAGGGGGTGAGGTGGGGAGGGGTGGCTCCTGCTGCTGGAGGCCATAGGGGTCTAACAGCTTACTTCATAGTAAACGTGGGTCCTAGTGCTGGTGTCTGGCATGTGGTTAGGTTATTGGGAGTATTTCTACATTTCCCTTTTGCTTCACTGAAGTTCATTGTGGTCTGGCTGCTGGGGACTGCCTATTTGCTTGATGCTATGCTGAAGCACATGGCAACTCCTGCCTAGCAGCTGTCTGTTTGCTTATGCTCCTATTAGGTTGGCATCTATTTGTTCACTTGGGCCAATGCTAAAGCACATGGAGGTCTGGCTGCTCAAGGTTTCCTATTTACCCAGGAAACAACTGAAGCACATGATGGTTCTCAGAGCTGAAGTCTGCCCATTTTCCTCGCTATGCTGAGGAACATGGGTTGAGGGTGAGGGGTACTGGTGTTACCATAGGCTTGCTTCACTGCACTGACTTGCTGGGAGACTTCCTGTAATGGAATGCATTTCCCTTTTACTCAAGTGAAAAACACCTTTCTTGCCAATCTTCCAAGTCACTTGAGATAAAAGATCGCTTCACCACATCTGTTTTTTTTCTGGTTCGGCTCTTTGAGGATTTGTTTTGCAGTGCTATTTTATAGTTGTTTGGAGACAAATATGGGAGAGTTGTGATAGTTTACTGGTTACTCCACCATCTCGGCTTTTGGAAGATTCATAAGAACATCTTCATGTCAAGAAAAAAGATCAGAGACTTACAATTTATTCTTTATTAAACTTCTGAAAATCTCTATTGAATTTTGTACATTAATTTAGCCTAGGATATGGCATGTCATTTAGAGTTAGTAGTAATCTTACAAATCTATAACAATAACTTTTTCTCTTTGTCTTCCCCAAATGTTTCTTTGAGGAGGAGTTATGGTAACATTTCATGTAGTCTTAGGCTTTGCATTTGAAAAAGAAAAGTCAAATTCTTAACCTTTTTCTTCTTTAACCCTATATACCAATTGACTCCTTTCTTTTAAATATTGAAAAAAGGGATTCCTGTAGGGATAGTAATGGGAGTTATCTGGCATAGAAATTCCAGAAAATGAGGAGAGTAGAAAGTGATGAGTAATACAACACAGGAGGACAGAAACAGGATGAAGAAATGTTAATTCCCCACATTCAGAATTCTTTTCAAGACTATTACATTAAGGTTATTACAAGTGATGATCACCCTGACTACAGATAAGTAGAAATAAATGTACTGTGGATTCCAACGAGAAAGCTAAGATATAATGCCACTTTCTAGGAACAAAATAAAGAAATAAAAAGACCTACCACAATAACAGTTTATGTGAAAAATAGATATCAGTTTAATTCAATTTATGGATCACTGGGCCTGAGATATAAATAGCTCAAAGCCAGTATGGAAAGAAACACCTTATGGAGTGAGAGCGATTTGCCTGAGACCTGCGCTATTCATAAACTGAAGGCAATGATTTGGATAAAGTCTTAGAAAATATTCTTGATAAATCTGAATATATTATGATGCTGCAAAGGGTGATTAATGTATTGCATAGCTATATAATAATACAAAATATTAACTAGTTAGAACAATGATGGAATCCTAATGTAGTGCAAGGACAATTATTTCAGTTCCCCACATGAATCTAGAACACTTCATTTCTAAAGTTCAGGATAAGTTCTGTGTAAGCAAGTAGTATTAATTTCCACACTTCAATGAAGTTTTAAGTCATATTACACAAATGAACAAAAAAACCCACCAAACTCATCATTTTAGGGTCACATCTTTTATGGAACAACTCACATCCCTTCATTATATAAGTTTCTCAGTAAACCATTGTACCTTACTGCTGCTCCTCTCTGACTCCTCAACTGTTGCCTCAGTCCCAAAAAGGTTATTGTTTCAGTACAAAGTGGCTGCTGTTTTCTTTATAAGGTTTTTTTTTTTTTTCCTTTACTGAGCCATTGAACTTCTTCTCAACTAATCTGTTGCCACTTACTGGAGCCTAATTCAGCAGCTAGGATTTCCAAATAAAAGTAAGTGAGATTTTCCTGGCTGAAATATACCTAGAAAATTGAACATGTTTTCAACTGTCTTGTCAGTTGGGACAATGGTCATACCTGACCAGAAAAGAAAAGGGAGCTCAAGTCCCATTTTTTCTTCTGAATTATTTCTCTTATCTCCACCAGCACTTTTTCAAGGATAGCTCTATTATAATGTAGCAACAAATTAAGTCATTTGAACTCTTACCACACAAGTGGAAACTAATATCGGAACCATGCACAATACCCTGAAGCTTCACTTGACAAATATGAAGGGGCAAAATGCAACTGAAAATGTTTGTTATGTTTTACAGAACTAAATAATTTTATTCCTTAAAGAATTTTAAAAAATGATTTCTACACCTGGGTTCAGAAAATCATTTTTTAAAAATAGGCATGGTTAGATAATTATCACTTATATGAAATAAATATATTTTAAAAGATTTTTCTAGATGCATATGAGTCAATCACATGGCATTTCATTAATAAGATCTAATTCTATTATAGGTTGCACTGAGATTCACAATGTACAGAACAAAGAAAGTTATACTCTTGGCTTGACTCTATTCAGTTCAAGGAACATATCTTGTTCAGTTCCAAGTGCTTCCTTTTAGGAAGAATATTGATAAGCTGGAAAACATCCATCAGATAGTGAGAAAATGTTGAAGGGTCTGGAGATCAGCCTAGATAATGATATTTTTTGTTGTTTATTCAAAATAATATTAATAAAGTTTTTTATGCATTACCTCATATAAAACTTAAAAATAACTTTGTGAGGTAGGCAAGCCTGACATCTTCATTTCAAATTTGAAGAGACTGTAGATCAAAAGGTAAATTATTTACTTATCATGATAGAGATAATCAGTTTCAGAAACACTTTAAAACCAAGGTCTTCCTGATTTAAAGTCAAATATTCTATGTGCCAAACTATGCTGTCACTATAATGAGGAAAGCTTGCATGCAGTGGGAATATTTATGACAATGAAGAAAACATTATTTGGTGGATTTTTTTTTTTTACATTTTAAAAATCTATCATGATACCAAGGAGTTAAATGTAATTGCTTGGTCTTAGAGAGGAGAACTAGGAAAAACTGGTGAAAAATGCATAAAATCAAATCTAAGTTTGTTAAAAAGTAAGTTCGAACAATAATAGCTAAACCTGTTTGGAGTGGAATGACTCAGGAAAGTGACTTTCACATCACTGGAAATCTTTAAGAGAAAATTTGATTGCTATGTTGGGAAAGAGATTCTAGTTCAACATGACACTGTGCAAGATGGCTCAAAACATCCTGTCTAAATCTGATATTCTGTAGTGTTCTTATTTAAAATGAACAGGTAGAAACTTAGGGCAGGATGTGGCAGGACTTATTTGATAATGGCAAAATGATTCCCTGGTTACATTGATATCAGTGGTTAATAATGCATTGAACAAGGACACTATCTGTAAGAATATTCATCATAAATTAAGCAAAGCATTGAAAGAATCTCCCAACAGTGTTTCAAATAAATTTTTTTTATATTTGTTTCCTATGTTGAAATAAAAAACAAATATATGTGGGTATAAAACATGAAAATTTCACACACATACAGAGATATATGTGTACTTATACACATATATACATTTATGTGTGTACATACATGCTATTTGTGCCTGTGTGGTAAAGTTATTTCTCATCTTAAATTATTGAAATTTGATGATCAATTTAGATGGGTAGTAATATTGTCGAATTACCTTGTACACATATGTTCTTTCCATCTCAATAGTGTGCTTTGCATAAGTTGTACTTTCTTTTGTCATTTTATAGTATTAGTTTTGATGAAAATATTGTCTAGAAAAGTTCAGCAAGGTGAGGTAGCTGATAATTAGATTAAAAATGAAGTATAATTAGAGTTCAAATGGCAAAAAAATTGCTTGATTTTGAAGAGCAGTCATGAAAAGTCTGATAGTATAATCTTCAAACATTATTTTTATTTCTCTGTTTACCAAAAGGTAACTATTCTATTGACTATTTTCTTAAAAGGAGAATTTTTCCTCCCATTTTCTAATAAATACCGCCTCAAAAAGCAGTTCCAAATGCTTTAGAAGTAAAATCTCAGGAACCTGGAAAATAAAATAAGCTTTTATTTTCTAATATGATCATTTCTACTCTATAAAGCTAGTTAAGTTTGTATTTGATGCACCTTCAAAATATAAAGAAAAATGAATGAAAGGGAAATTGTCAATAATATATTAA
Organism: Petaurus breviceps papuanus; assembly: GCF_028583685.1. Classification (NCBI taxonomy): domain Eukaryota; kingdom Metazoa; phylum Chordata; class Mammalia; order Diprotodontia; family Petauridae; genus Petaurus; species Petaurus breviceps. The sequence goes on from NW_027186473.1 coordinate 32,623,558, forward strand.
TAATACATGTGCCAGATTGAGTATAACTGTGGAATGGGAATTTTGGCTCAGTGAAGCATTTCCACATGTTGTCATGATTTTAACTTTAAAATTCAACTTTTTTTGAGAGGCAGGTGATAAGGATCATATTTTACTTTTAAACCTACCTTCTTATATTAGTAAAAGAAACTGATACCTCGTTGCCTAATATAAGGTCAAATAAAGAATGATGGTTTATTATATGAATAATCATGCATATAAATATGTTAATCCACATGTGAAATCTCATCTTTACAGGATGCATTTTAATATTTTTTCAATTATCTAAAGACAAGTATTTAAATAGAAAGATAACTGGATCTGGTTTCAGAGAATGCTTTGAATCACCTTGCTACTGTGTGATCTTGAAAAGTCACTTCTCTTAGTTTAATAAGTCCAATTTTGCAAAAGAAAAATGTGGAGATTTCTGTATGTGTGTTTTTGTCATTGTTGTTGTTGTCTCTCTACACACACACACACACACACAAACACAAACACATTCATATAAAATGTATTTTCACATTAGTCATGTTGTAAAGAAAAAATAGAACAAATAGTAGAAAACACAAGAAAGAAGGAACATAGAAAAAGAGAGAGTAAAACCATGCTCTGATCTGCATTCCGACTCCATGCTTCTTTTTCTGGATGTGGATAGCATTTTACATCATGAGTCTTGTCTTAGATCTTTGCATTGTTGAGACGAGCTAAGTTTATCAGTTAGTCATTGCACAATGTTGCTGTTCATGTGTACAATGTTCTCCTGGTTCCGTTCACCTCACTTAGCATGATTTCATATAATTCTTTAGTTTTTTTTTTCTGAATTTTGCCTGCTCATCATTTCTTATAGAACAATACTATTCTATTAAATCCATATCTCACAATTTGTCCAGAGATTCCTCAATTGATGGGCATCCCCTTGATTTCCAATTCTTTGCCATCACAAAAGAGCTATTATAAATATTTTCATACACATGAGTCATTTTCCCATTTTTAAATGATCTTTTTGGAATACAATTCTAGAAGTGGTATTTCTAGACTTATGGTAGGAACAGTTTTATAGCTCTTTGTTCATAGTTCCACACTGCGCCTTTGTATCTAAATTGTGAATCAATTGTGACTTTATCTTGCAGTAGGGTATAAGATATTGCTCTATGCTTAATTTCTGTCATACTATTTTCCAGTTTTCCCAGAAGTTTTTTTTTTTGGTCTAATAGTGAGTTCTTATCGCAGAAGATGGAATCTTTGGGTTTATTAAACCATAGATTACTATAGTCATTGAATACTGTGTCTCCTGTACCTAATCTTTCCCACTGATCCATACCCTATTTCTTAGCCAGTATCAAGTACTTTTGATGATTGCTTCTTCTTAGTATAATTCAAGATTTGGTATGACTAAGCCACCATTCCTTAAATTTCTTTTCATAATTCCCTTGATATTCTGGGCTTTGTTTTTTCTTCCAGGTAAATTTTGTTATAATTTTTTTTAGCTCTATAAAATGATTATTTGGGTGTTTGATTGGTATTACATTGAATAAGTAAAATATTTTACTAGATTTAGAGTTGACATTTTTATTATATTATCTCAACCTACATGAGAAGTTATTTTTCCAGTTATTTGGATCTGACTTCATTTCTGTGCAGTGTTTTGTAATTGTGTTAATATAGATTTTGAGTTAATCTTGACATGTAGACTCCCAAATAGTTTACATTATCTACAGTTACTTTATTTATTTTTTTCTGCAGTTGGGGTAAGTAACTTGCTCAAAGTTACATGTCTAGTTATTTCTGGGTGTGGTGCTAAGTATCAGAAATCAGATTCGATCCCAGGTCATCTCGATTCTGGGGCCAGTGCTCTTACTCACAGTGCCACCTCTACATTTATTTTAAATGTAATTTCTCTTTTTATCTCTTGCTGTTGGATTTTTTTTAGTAATATGTGGGAAGGCCAATGATTTATGTGAGTTTATTTTCTATCCTGTAACTTTGCTAAAGTTGTTTTTTTTATTTCAAGTAATTTTTTTACTTTATTCTCTAGGATTCTTTAAATAGAGCATCATATCATTTGTAAAGAGTGATAACTTTTTTGCTTCTTTGCCTATTCTTATTCTTTCAATTATATTTCTTCTCTTATTGCTAAAGCAAATATTTCTAGTACAATACGTAGTAACAGTGGTGATAATGGATATCCTTATTTCACCCCTGATCTTATTGCAAATGCTTCTCACTAATGCCTATTACATATACTACTTGCTGACAGTTTTAGATAGGTCTCATTTATCATATCAAGGAAAATTTCATTTATTCCTATGTTCTCTAGAGTTTTCCATAGGAATATATCTTGTATTTTCTCAAAAGAATTTTCTTCATCTATTGAGGTAATCATATGATTTCTGTTAATTTTGTTATTGATATGACCAGTTATAAAGATGTGTCCCAATATTTAAACAGCCCTCCATTCCTGGTATAAATCCCACTTTGTCTTGGTGTATTAACCTCATGATAAGTTTCTGTCATCTCTTTGATAATATATTATTTAAAAATTTGCATGTATATTCATTAGGAAAATTAGTCTATAATTTTCTTCCTCTGTTTTGGCTCTTCCTGGTTTAGGGATCAAGTACCATATTTATATCATGAAAAGTGTATGGTAGGACTCCTTCATTGCCTATTTTTCCACATAGTTTATATAGTATTGGAATTAATTTTTCTTTAAATGTTTCATAGTATTTACTTGCAAATTCATCTGACCCTGGAGATTTTTTTTTCCTTAGGGAGATCATTGGTGGGCTAGTTCAATTTCCTTTTTATTTTAATTGGAGCTATTTAATTATTTTATTTCCTATTCTGTTTATCTTGATGATTTATATTTTTGTAAATATTCATCCATTTCACTTAGATTGTCAAATTTATTGGCATAAAATTGGGTAAAGTAGTTTTTTATTATTGTTTTAATTTCCTCTTCTTTGGTGTGAATTCCCCCCATTTCATTTTTGATACTGAAAATTTGGCTTTTTTTAAATAAATTAACCAAAGACTTAGCTATGTTGGTGTTGCTGTTGTTTTTCAGAAAAGCAGTTCTTAGTTTTATTTATTAGTTCAATAATTTTCTTAATTTCATTTTAATTTATCTCTCTTTAGATATACAAAACTTGTTTGGTATTTAACTGATGATTTTTAACTTGTCCTTTATCTAGGTTTTTTAGTTGCATGCCCAATTCATTTACCTCTTCTCTATCTATTTTATTCATGTAAGCATTGAGAGATATAAAATTTCCCCCCAAGAACTGCTATGGCTGCATCCCATAAGAGATATATAATCATGGTATGTTTCCTCATTCTTCTTATTCTCTTGGATGATGTTAGTGTATAAGTATATACTAATTGCTTCCATGATTTGTTTTTTGATCCACTAATTTCTTAGAACTGGATTATTTAGTTTAAAATTAATTTTTAATCCACCTTCCCATGGCCATTTATTACATATTTTTTCGGGCATGATGATCTGAAAGGGAATCATTTAATATTTTTGCCTTTCTCCAGTGGGTTGTGAGGTTTTTATGCCCCAAGAAATGTTCAGTTTTTGAGTAGGTGCCATGTTACCCTGAGATAATGTTATATTCCTTTCTATTTTCTCCAGAGGTCTATATTATGTAACTTTTTAAAAAAATTGTATTAACCTCTTTAGCTTCTTTCTTGTTTATTTTATGATTTGGTTTATCTAGTTCTGAGAGGAGAAGGTTGAAGTCCCCTACCAAACAGCTTTTTTTTTTTCTATTTCTTCCTGTAATTGCTTTAAATTCTCCTCTAAGCATTTACATGCTATACCACTTGGTGCATACATGCTTAGTGTTGATATAACTTCAATGTCTATGGTACCTGTTAGCAGGATGTAGCTTCTTTCTCTTGAGTCTTGTATCTGAAGACTGAATTTTCTGTTCAGCTTTGTTTTGTTTTTTTTTTGTTGTTGTTGTTTTGTTGTTTTTGTTTTCAATCAAGAAAGTTTGGGAGTCCTGATTTCATTTAATGTCCATGTCCTCCCCTGAAAAATCATGCTCTATTTTTCTGGTTATTTGGATCTTAGTTTTAAGCCAAATTCCTTTGCCTTTCAGTATTATATTCCAAGCCCTCTGATTTTTTAATGTAGAAACAGCTAGGTGTTGTGTAATACTGACTGTTATACCATTAAATTTAAAATATCTCTTTCCAGTTGCTTATTGTATTTTCCCCTTGACCTGATAATTCTGAAATTTGTTACAGTATTCTGTGGAGTATTCGTTTTGCTATCTCTTTCAGGGAGTGATAGGAGGATTCATTCAATGACTGTCTTACCCTCTTGTGCTAGGATCATCAGCACAGCTTTCCTTAACAATTTCTTGAAAGATGCTGTCTGGGCTCTTTTTTTTTATCATGGCTTTCAGGTAGACCAATAATTCATAAATTATCCCTGCTGTATCTATTTTTCAGTTAAGTTTTTTTTTTCCAATGAAGTATTTTACATTTTCTTGTATTTTTTTAGTCTTTTGATTTTCTTTAACTGATTCTTGATATCTCATAGAGTTGTTAGCTTCCACTTGCCCAATTATAATTTTTAAATAATTGTATTCTTTAGTTAATATGTGACCTCCTTTCTATTTTTTCCCATCATACTTTTTCTTTAAAGCAATTGGGGTTAAGTAATTTGCTCAAGGTTACACCGCCAGTTATTTCTGGTTGTGGTGCTAAGTATCTGAGCCCGGATTCAGTCCCAGGTCATCCAGACTCTGGGGCCAGTGCTCTTACTCACTGCACCACCTGGCTGCCCCTAAGCAATTGGGGTTAAGTAACTTGCTCAAGGTTATACAGCCAGGTGTTTCTGGGTGGGTGCTAAGTGTCTGAGCCCGGATTGATCTCAAGGTCATCCTGACACTAGGGCCGGTGCTCTTACTCACTGTGCTACCTGGCTGCCCCTTCTCCTTCATACTTTTTAAGGGAGTTATTTTCTTCTGTGGATTTTTTTTTCAGTTGAGCAATTGCAGTTTTTGAGTAATTTTTGCTTCAATCAACTCTTGTCCTTTTTCCAAGCTGTTGACTCTCTCTTGCATACCTCTCATTCCTTTCCCCAGTTTTTATTGTACCTCTCTTATTTGATTGCTACTTGAGCTCTTCCAAGAAGGCTTTTGAGGTTGGAGACCAATTCATATTCCTTTTTGAAATTTCAGATGTAGGTAATTGACAATGGTGTCCCCTTCTGAATTTGTGTTTTGATCTTCCCTGTCCCCAGAGAAATGTCTATGGGAAGTGTTTGTTTTTACTTTTTGTTCATATTTTTCAACCATTTCCTGAGTTTTAAAGTTTAGTTCAGCTGCTGGAGCACACGAGCCACTCTCTTATTCTGTTGGGGGCAAAGGGTCTGGTCACTGGCTTTCTGTGCCAGAACCTCACTTTCTCGCAACTAGAGGTTACAAGGCTGCTGGAGGAAGCCTGCCCTTCCAGGGCTAGGTTGGAGGATATGGAAGTGCTCTGCTGGAGGATCCCTTCCTGCCAGGAACTGTACAAGGGCATAGGTATGCTTGGTTAATGAGAGATGCCTGTCCAACTGGGGCTGCACCTAAGCAAATAGTGTTTCTATAAGCTGCAGTCTGTTGAATCCCCTGGCTATGCTAAGGCATAGCCCTGTCCTAGAATGTGTTCCCCTTTTACCATAGTGAGAGTGAAATTTCTTGCCAATCCCTGACTGCTCCACCCCATCTTTCTGTTGGCTCTGCTTTTCCAGGATATTTCCTGGGGCACTATTTTTTATTCTTGTTAGAGGTCAATGTGAGAAAGTGACAGCAATTGACTTCTTACTCTGCCATCTTTGCTGAACCTACATTCAAATAAAAGAAGATAATCCTTATTATGAAGTAATTATCAGGGAAAGCAGTTCTGAGCCACTGAGTCATCAGGATTATGGATGGGCAGGTAATATTTCTTTTCAAGGGCCTAGAAAATATTGATTTGATTGCTGTCAGAACAAGAGATAGAAAGAAAGTTGGGATAATATATCTGGCTATATAAAGAAATATATTTTTCACTATTTTTGTGGTTTTTTTTTTTTTGCTGTTCCCAAGTATGTCTCTCTATTTTCCCCTAGATTTTCTCTGAAGCTTGCAAATCACAGAGCCCTGAAAACTCTTATTTAGAAACACAAATGCATTTGTCTTTTTTTTTGCTCAGAAGAGGCATCCTTCCATTGATACCACATGGTAGAAATAGAATACCAAGATTCTACATCACCGGCCAAGGAAAAAACAGATGGGGAGGCTTCTACATGGACAAAGACTCTTGATGACCCATCTGCCATTGCTCTCTATGACAGCTAAAGCAAACAGAATATCTTCAGATAAAGAAGACATAGGCCATTTTTCCTGGCCCATTACAAAAAGGGACCTGTTTGTAATGGGCCAGGACAAAGGTGCCAGTGATGCCACAGAAGAAAACAAAATCTGGGCTAGAAAGCTGTCTCAGTCTAGAGCTGAGGTCACCACCATCTATTCTTAATTTTTAGTATCAAAATGTATCTGTTGTCTCCTGGTCCAAACAATATGGTTGCAGACATCTACATAGGACTAGCGTACAGTAACTGATTGCTTTGAGCCAGCATAAAGTTCTTGAGTGTGCCCAGACTCCAGACCATCCCCTACACTTTTCAACATACATAGCCTTCAACAACTTTTTTGAATGAAAATATCTATTAAGTAAGCAAAAGTAAATTAAAAAGAAAACACAATGTTGGAAGAGCTTTGAGAAAATATAATCATACTCATTGGTAGTGGCACTACAATTTGTACAAAGTTGCAAAAGAGCAAATTGAAAATATAGGAAAGGATAAAATTACATTTACTTTGAAAACGTTAATCCCACCCATCCTTCCAGGAATATATCACAGTGAAATAGATCCATATATATATGTATGTATGTATATATAATGTTGTCAAATGTTAAATTTATTGCAATAGTCTCCTTTGTAGCTTCGAACTTGCTGGGCATTCAACAGCACCACTACTGATGTCTTCAATGACATCGTGAGGATGTTGGCCATCAATGTTGCAGCCCACAGATTGACTAGGCAGTCCCAAGTATCTCTTCAATGTTTCCAGAGAGATCTCTTGTCAGGGACCGGTGCCTCATATGCTGACAATCACATCAGTACTGATATTGCCATTATGTTTAATATTTTTCTGATTCTTTCTGTCTTGAGGAGATTCCTTTAGTGCTTTAATGATTAGATCTGAGGCAGAAGGCACAACCTAAATCTGAGCCTGTCTGTTCTGAATGACAAGCTTCATTGTGATCCTTAGCCCTTTCCAGTCACTGGTTGCCTTGGCAATGTCATCACCAAGCTTTTTGGGAGACAAACCCAAGGGACCAATTTTGTGGGCCAGAGCTGATATGGTATCCACTTCACCACCAGTGCACCTTAAACACAACTTTAATTTTGTTTGGGTCAAATTTGGGTAGCATGGGGGTAACAAAGGTAGAGACTTGGCCTGGACACTGCGGGGTGGCTGCCAGTGTTGGATGAACCTGGATCCGGGACAACAGAAAGAAGTTGCACCTTCACCACCATGAGCTGGAAGCCAAAAGCCCTAATTTATATTTTATTAAAAGGCAATTAGTACTAAAATTTGATAACAGATTATAAGTGTATATAGTCAGGGTATTAGAGCAGCTGGCAAGGTGCCCAGAGTGATTGAGCATATGGGATATAAACATGAATCTGGGACTGGCTAAACCTGGCAGTTCATATGAGTTAGGAGTCATTTATTAGAACAGCAGTGCTTTAGGAGAAGTACAAATCGAAATGGATGAGCTCTCTTAGGAAGGAAAGCATACATGATCTTTAGAAATATACCTCTTTCCTTTCTCTGAGTTTCCCCCTCTGATAAAATAAGAGGGTTGGAATAGATGATATACCTTTGGCTCTAAATTATATAATTTTATTCCTCCATGATATCCCCCAACTCTAAATCTTCTGATCAATAACTGTTGATTATTAAACCCCCCTCATGTCTGTCCCATACTTGTCATCTAATAAACTCTCTCTCTCTCTCTCTCTCTCTCTCTCTCTCTCTCTCTCTCTCTC
>NW_027186473.1:32631689-32661413 GCF_028583685.1 Petaurus breviceps papuanus
TCTCTCTCTCTCTCTCTCTCTCTCTCTCTCTCTCTCTCTCTCTCTCTTTGTCTTTGTGTCTGTCTGTCTCTCTCTGGGTCTCTGTCTCTCTCTGTCTCTGTCTGTCTGTCTCTCACACACAGAGGGAGAGAGAAAGAGAGAGAGACAGAGAGAGACAGAGACAGAGAGAGAGACAGAAAGAGAGAGAGACAGAGAGACAGAGACAGAGAGACAGAGACAGAGACAGAGAGAGACAGAGAGAGACAGAGAGAGACAGAGAGAGAGACAGAGAGAGAGAGAGAGAGAGAGAGAGAGAGAGAGAGATGGGTGCCACCAACCCCACATACCAAAAACAAAATCCTTCAACTGAACAAATTTAAGATGCTCCCTTCAATATACTCCCTCCTCCCCATCCAACTCAAAAAAAACATCTTGTTTTGTAGCAAAAATACAGAATTTAAGTAAGACTTTCTATACAAGTTCTCCTAAACACTCAACTTTATTAGTGCCTTTTCTCTCAAACTCACTTGTATTTAACTTCTTTGCATTAATTTGTATTTATTCTCTTAATAATTATTCTCTTTCTCCTTACACAGTGTATCACAAAAGTTGCAGTGCTGTTTTAATCTATTAAGGTTTAAAAAATCAATGACAAGTTATATCATCTACATGTATTTGTTTTTCCAGTTAGATTGTACCTTGTACAAACAGATTGTTTTATTCATTATCTTTGTATCCTTCATCTGAGCATAGTACCTGAAATATATTGAATAATTTAAAATATTAGCTGATTGTTGATTGATGCACATAATTGTATTTTTTATAGTAAGCATTTAATATATGCTTCTGGGTTGACCTATTGACTGATTTACTTTCCAATGGGTAAAATTTATTTTGTCTTGAGACCATATCTGAAGCCTGAACCCCAGGAGAGGAAAGCAAAGCTTATTTCTCCATGTCACTATGTTTCCTACAATTACCTTTGAGTAACAAGTAGATTTCTTTTTTATTCTTTTCCAGAAAGACCATCTAAAATTAATCTTCAAGCATCTTAAAATTTGCATGCTAGTGGAACGTCATTTCTCCCTGTACCACTCCAGGTCAGATTTACTTAAATCAGTATTTTCATTAATATTAATAATCATCTCTTAAAGAATATTTACAATTCAATAGTTTAACATTTTGCATATCTGTACCTAAGCTCCCATTTTAGTCACTAAAGTGATAGTCTGTGATTATCATAATAATTATATTCGGTTTGTTGGAGGAATAAATATATGTGCCACAAAATAATAGGTGATGCTTACTGAACTGAGCTATTAGAAAGGCCAGAAGGGGTCTATTCTTCCTTAAATATGCATATAATTCCCATTAATGTTAGTAGGAGTTACGTGAATTTATAAAAATGCGGTAAGAATTAAATTTAAAAGCCTAATTTAAGGTTGAATCGAGTGAGATATTATGTGATATATTTTTTTCTCCCTGAGAAAAAGATAAATTTCTATTAAAGTCCTGATATTCATTCTTAAAAGAGAGGCTAGTGTCTTTCATAAATATTATCTTTAAAACTACACTGGGAATAAGAGGAAACTCTAAATCCTAATTTATAAGCATTTCTTCTGACTAAATGCATGTGAAGGTTTTGGGTTCCTATATACATACATATATGTATACAAACATAAAATATTTTCAAGGCATTGGATATGCTGTTGGATGTAGTTTTAAGCAATTTATTAAATAGACCCCTTACAACTCTGCTGAGGATAATTTTCTTGCTAACATTTTGTTATAGAATTGAACTTACATCTTTAAAGTTAATAATATGGGATAGGACCTACCTAGAAGCTAGACCTGGGGATGCAGAACTGAGCCCAAGTTTTATAGAACAAAATTTATTAAGAAGATTTATTCTGTTAAGTTTGGATTCACCCAAAGAGCCCCACTTGAGGACCTTAAAGACCACATTCAGCCTCGAGGCAGCAGGTTCTACATGCTTAAGTTAGATAAATTAACAATTCTATTTTTACATTTTTCTTAAATTGAATTGATACATTTTAGTTTAAACTGCTTAAATTTCCTCTGTATCCTTCTAACTCCCATTTAAGAAACTAATTCCTTCAAACAAAATTTTTTGAAAAGAAAAAAAATGAGTATGTAGAGAAATGAGTATGTAGAGAAATCATGGTACTCTATAATTCACCATTCCATCTTTCAGGAGTACATCTCCAAATGGATATTCCATTAATATACCAATCTCAGAATGTAGAAAGTGGGAACAATCTGTCTTTCCTCTGTCCCTGGCCACAAATGAATAACCTTTTGTAAACTTTTATGTCAAGAGCAAAGCCAATAACAATTTGGTTATACACATATATCCATACATACGTATCTATGGTTAAATCTTATAAGAAATATTCCCCACCCACTGATGCTAAATCTTTATTAAAGAAAGGGATAATCTTTCAGCATCCATTTCTAATTGTTTGAAGATTGATGATATTTTTATTATTGCATTCATTGTACTTATACATTTATAATCCTCTAAAAAATATTGACTTGTGGGATCTTACAGTTTGATTTGGAAATGACTTCAGAGGTCACTTAATCAAACACTCTCACTTTATGAACTAAAACCTAAATATATTAAGTGACCAAGACAAGTTCACACAGAAGAGCATGAATTAGAGAGCAGGTGCTCTGATTCTCTGTCCAATTTCCTTTCCACGAGATTGTGTTTTCATGTTTAAATTATAATTTTTGTTAATATTACTGACTACTAAGTGTTGCATTATGAACAACTTCACAATTGCATTGAGTGGGGGATAAGCCCAAAACAGGGGGAAAAAGCAGCAAATTGGAATCATATCTATGGGAAAATGAAATTTTTTGTTTACCCTAAATAGGAATAATACTTCTCATCTTCCATTTTCATTTGCTTATAGTGTTGAAAGTTAAAGCTACAAAAATTGTAGATTTCATTTCATTTTAATACCTACATTTTTCACAGGAAGAATCTAGCCATGTGTCTATTTGAAGACAGAAAGTGGATCTCAATCTGCATGTCTTAACTATAATCCCAGTCTTCATTTCAGTAAATCAGGTTTCATGAATTTTTTTTTGGTAATTTTTGCTAGGGATATAATCAGAAAGTTTGAGCAATTCTTAATGTAATTTTTTTCTTATTTAACTAAAAAAATTATAAAATATAAGAATAATTAATTGATGTTGATACTTTGATAGCAGTATAAACTTTCCTTCCTTCTTTTAACATATTTAGGGACAGGAGATCTTATCAACAAGGTACGGAGTCCTTTTACATGTAGGACTTGCAGCACATCAATTCTTATTCTGAACAATGCTGGCTCATGTTCTTCTGTAAATCTTTGAATGCTGTTGAATCTTGACTGTCTTTGTGAGGAACATTTTTAATGTTTCATGGATAGCATGAATAACATGGATAAAATCTGACTTGCTCTTTGAATACATTTTCATCACCCTACATGACATTTCAAGTTATTAATATTTGGAAAAATATGTCCTTTTGTAAAATGTGTCCCAACAATGAAAGCAATCAAGTTATTACTGACAATATGTTACAAACTATTTGTAGCTATTGTTTTCATTGCCCTATGGTTTTCATGTAATTTTAATGCTAGAGAAATCATGGTACTCTATAATTCACCATTCCATCTTTCAGGAGTACATCTCCAAATGGATATTCCATTAATATACCAATCTCAGAATGTAGAAAGTGGGAACAATATGTCTTTCCTCTGTCCCTGGCCACAAATGAATAACCTTTTGTAAACTTTTATGTCAAGAGCAAAGCCATTCTTTCAGTCATCTACATTCATATTTTTGGAGTTATCTATGCCAGTGATGTCAAATAAAATAGAAAGATACTTTAGTGCTGGGAATAGATTTAGAAAACCACAAAATAATGCTATCGATGTTCTATTTTATGTTTCTTTATTTTGTTGAATATTTCTTAATTGTATTTTAACCTGCAGCCCAGGAGTTTGACTGATTGTATGTTTGACACTTCTAATCTATACCCTTTACTGTCCCTCATCACTCATGTCTAATCAATTCTCAAGTCTTGCTGATTTTGTCTCCTTGCATCCCCTTTATCACTTTTCTCAATTAACATGACATTCACCTATTTATAGTCTCTTTACCTTTTGTATAGAATCTTGAAATATCTGCCTAAGCTTTCTTAATCCATAGTATGTGTACTCTTTAATCTCTCTCTCTTTCTATCTCTCTCTCTGTCTGTCTCTCTCTCTGTCTGTCTGTCTCTCTCTGTCTCTGTCTCTCTCTGTCTCTCTCTCTCTCTCTCTGTCTCTGTCTCTCTCTTTCTCTCTCTCTGCCTCTCTGTCTCTCTTTCTCTGTCTCCCTGTCTCTGTAATGGGAATGCAAATTTGGAAGATCTTCCCTGCCCCGAGGCTAAAGTGCACCCGAAGCCTGGGGTGGGAGGCTTGTTTTCCAATAGATACTTCTTGATTGGCCAGTGAGTCAATAAGGTTGTTACATTCTCTGAGCCAGGAGAAGGCTATATAAGCCCTGATGTGTAGCTTTGTTTTGGGGGCTCACTTTGAGAAGTGTTCTGTGATTTGATATGTATTCTGGGAAGCCGTTGTCCAGGGCCCCCCCGGCTTTGAAAAACCCAGATGTGGAAACCCAGATGTTGACTGGGTATGGATGTAATGGTTGGACAGTTTGGAAATCTGTCTACTTGATCTGTTTCTGTCTTGATAATTCTGCCTGTATACTTTGAAGTTCGGGGTGCTGACCTTTTCCCCTGAACAAGGTAAACGATATATGTCTGACTGATTAAAGTAAGCTTGTTAACTCATTTTGAGTTGCTTTCCTTTAACAAAGCAGATCTAAGAACCTGTGTGAGCAGCCACTCTGAGGACGCTTGGGGTGCTTGCTGCTACAGTCTCTCTCTGTCTCTCTCTCTCTGTCTCTCTGTCTCCAAAAATCAGTGCAGTTATACAACACTAAAATATACACATGTGTATATTGCATACACATAGGTACATATATGTATATAATTATATATTACAAGCTACCTAATTGAAGGTACTATTAGAAATTTAAAATATCTTTCATTTCCACTCTTATTTAAAACAAATTATTAGATTGGGTATTTGTAGCATGGTTCATTAACTTGGTGCCTTTCCAAGGGCATTTTATGCCTGAAATGTTTGTCCTCCTCACCTTTGCCTCATAGAATCTCTAGCTTTCAACAGACCATAATTCTGGCACCACATCCCACAATTGTTCTCTCCTGATCATATTTATTTTTACTATTGCTATAAGCTTGCCATAAAACTTTAGGAATTTACTTTATATATATTTTGTTCATCTTCTTCCTGGAAGTTAAATTTAAGTTCTTTGAGATGAGTGAATGTTTCGTTTTTGTATTCACATCATGGAGCACAATTTGAAAAAAATGTTTCTCTGCATTGAGCTAAATTATATGATATGGGCACCTAAAGTAATAAGAATACTACAATTTTTGAAAGCACTCTATGATTTAACAAACATCCAGTCTCTTGTGATTTGACCATTATCATAAAAATGTTCATAACACATAGTTCAGAATTATATTTTCTTATTGTACTAGTATAAATAAATTCAATATTTACTAATTGTTATCATTACTTATTTATTTATTTTAATGAAAATAGCTATATTTCTTCAGGAAAAGACTGCATTTTAAATCCAGTCTGAATCACATCGGAATTTACTATGGAATCATCTGTTCTGTTTTCTTTCTCTGCATTGTTGAATTAAATTATTTAATTAACTCCTTCCCTAATAATTGACAAATTTTCATACAATGTTATAGAATGGATATTCTCTGCCCTCATCTTTCTTATTTTTTTTCAGTAATCTTTATACATGTTTCCTTGATTTAAAATGTTGTATTTAATCCTTGACTATCTACAACCAAACACACAGCAGAGAATAGCAGAACCACTTTCATCACTTCTCTATATCCAACTAGATGCCTTTACTGACAAGAATGGAAAAAAAGATGCTATTGCAATATTCCTTGTGAAAGATAATGTGGGTCTGAACAAGCAATATAGATATGTGTGTAGAAAGAAGGTGAATGAAGCAAGAGATATTGCATGTGATGCTATAGGGCAGTGAGGTGGCAGATTCAGAGTGCTAGGTCTTGAATCAATAAAACTCATTTTCCTGAGTTAAAATCTAGTCTCAGACACTAGTTGTATAATCCTGGTCAAGTCATTTAACTGTATTTGCCTTAGTTTCCCATTTTTGAAATAAACTAGATAAGAAAATTGTAAACCACTCCAGTATCTTTGCCAAGAAAACCTTATGAACAGCATTAAGATGATGAACTATATGACACTGGAAGATACACCCCTCAGGTTGAAAGGTGTTTTGTATGCTACTGGGAAAGAGTAGACAATTACAAGTAGCTCCAGTACTAGGGAAGTACCTAGGTCAAAGTTAGCTGCATATATGTCTGGTGACAAAAGGAGAATCAAATACTGGAAAAAAAAACCAATATTTCATAGATGTCTGCAATATAAGATCTATGAACCAAGATAAATTGGATGTGGTCAAATTGGAGAGGGGAATCTTCCTCTTTTCTTCCTTTTTTTTTTTTGCTTTTTTTTTGGAAGGGGAAATGTAGAGTAATTGGCATTAAATGACTTGCCCAAGGTCACAAGGCTAGTTTTGTGTTAAGTGTCTGAGGCTGGATTTGAACCTCAGGTCCTCCTCACTACAGGGTGAGTGCTATATTCACTCTGCCACCTAGCCACCCTAGAATCTCTCTTTTCAAGAGAAACGTTAAATAGTGACATCTTTGACATCAGTAAACTTAAATGGATGTGAATGGGGAAATTTCATTAAAAGAATCAATATATAAATACTACTGCAGGCAAGAATTCCTTAGAAGAAATAGAGTGACTTCCATAATAAATAAAAAGTGAGAAGTGTACCATTGTAGTATAATTTCAAAAAATGATGGAATGATATCTATTAGAATCCAATGCAACCAGTTCAGCATCACAGTATTACAAGTCTATGCTTCAGTTCCTGATGCCAAAAAAGCCAATGTTGATCAGTTCTTTGAAGAAATAATACTTTTCAAAAAAGTTGCATCCATCATAGGGAATTGGAATGCTAGGGCAGGAAATCAAAAGATAATAGAAATAACAGACAAGCTTTCCTTTGGATTATGAAAAGAAGCAGGGCATAGACTAATGGATTTTGTCAACATAACTCCCTGGTAATAGGAAACATTCTTTTACAAAACCCCAAAAGACTCTACACATGGATCACTTTGTATCCCAATCATAAAGAAAGACAATAATGAAGAAGATTCAGATTATTAAACAATCACATCCATTTTACATATCAGTAAGATTATGCTTGAGATACTGCAAAAATCGACTTCAGCAATACATGAAACAAGAATTTCTAGTAGAATATTCTGTTTTTTTTTTTCAAGAGGCAGAGGAACTAAAGACCAAATTGTCAACATTGTCTGAATTATGGAAAAGGCAAAGTAATTCTAGAAATTAATTCAGCCCATTCACTGAAAAGTCAGATATTGAAACTGAAGCTTATATATTTTGGCCACATAATGATAAGATAAGATTCATTGGAAAAATACCCTGATGTTGGGAAATACTAAAGGTGATCGTAATTTGGCAGAGATGGTAGAGAAGAAGATGAATAAACAGTTACATGGAACAAACAGGTGTAGAAGCAAGCACCCTAGCATACCCAGGGTGGCTGCCAACACAGATCTGCTTTCTTAAATTAAAGCAACGCAAAATGGGTTAACAATCTTGCTTTAATCAAACATATATCATTTACCTAGTTCAGGAGAGAAAGGTCAGCACCCCAAGCTTCAGAGAATACAAACAATTTACAAGCAGAAGTTACAAGAAGACAGAGAAACAGATCAAGCAGACAGTCCTCCAGTTGTCTTACATCCATATATAGTCACTTACCAGAGAGGGAAGCATTGACATCTGGGTTTTCAAAGCCAGGGGGCTTGATGGCTGCCCAGAGTCCTATTTGGTCAAATCACACAACACTTTTCAAAGTGAACCCCAAACAAAGTCTCACATCAGGGTTTATATAGCCTTCTCTTGGCTCAGATAATGTAACAACCCTCTTGATACACTGCCCAATCACTGAGCACCAAGGTGTGGGCATTCCTGAAAACCAAGCCTCCTGCCACAGGCTCCAGGTTCACTTATGCTTATCAAAGGGCCTATGGGCAGGAAAGATCTTAAATTCCCATTCCCATAACAAGTGACTTGTCTAGTTCACACAAGTAGTAATTGTCTGAGACCAGATTTGAACTCAGAAAGATCTGGCACTCTATTCACTATTCCACTTAGCCACCCTATTGAATGTTGAGGTCACTCTACTTATATTGGGCAACTTTAATTTTGAAAAAAATGAGATTTTGGGAGAAATGCTTTATATTTTATGCAACTGGTTTGAACTAACCACACATCAAATGAATAAGGTTTTAGGAAAGAGTTAAAAATATCACTTTCTTACTCATATGTTATGAAGTGTTAAATAAAAATATATATAAATAAATAAAAATATATAAATTTAAGCTTCTCAATCTTCTCTTCAGTTTTGAAAACTAATTTAGTGATATCAAAATATTTTCTTTCATTCAATTAGTGTTAACATTCATTCATATTAAATAAATGTAATGTTCTAAACTAAGCATCATTTATTCAATGGAAAAAATGCTGAAGTTTGAGTCAAATCCTGGATGTAACATTTACTAATTGTATTACTTTGGGAAACACATTCTGTCTTTTGTGAATTTCATTTTCCTTACTTTTTAAACTGAAAGCATTGTACCAAAGGTCACTTTTAATTTTAAATCTAGCTTTCTGTGAGAATAAGAATATTTCCTAAAAGTCATAAAGAGATTAACAATTTTCAAGGGGAATATCATAATAAAAATAACTCAAAAACATAGCTTTATAAAAACAAAAGAAAAATAACTCAGGTTATTAATATAAAGTGTTTTCCAAATACAAAGTTTTCATATACATTTCTTTCGATCCAGGGTTTGATTCAATGAAACAATCATTTTCTCATATTTGGAAAACACTGTTCTATGCAAAGGGGATAGGTCGAGAGTTAAGGTAAAAAGGATAGGAGACTTGGCCTGAACCACTTAGGAGATAGAGATGCCAACAAGTGAAGATGAGGAGAGAGAATACATTGTAAATAGAGAACAGTCTGTGCCAAGTCATGGGTGTAGGGAAAAAAAGAATATGTGGGAAATTGAATGTGTGCTAATTTGTCTAGAAACATGGGAAGATAATATAATAATGAGCTGAGGTTTGATGGGAACCAGAGATTCCAACACCAATGATAAATCAGGTGAGAAATCCACTTCAAATATAAGTATTTCTTCAGAACTTCTGAATTGAATCCAAATCAGGTTGTCAGTATCGAATCAGTAAGTAAGATAAATGGTACATCAGGGGAACTACATTTTTACCAAACTCAGCCATCTTTGTAAAAATGGCTATACTAAATGTTTTTTGAGATTCACGATGGCTCTAAAAACATGATGCTAAAAGTTGGTGTCTCCAATGGTTTGACATTATTTTGTGGTTTCTATTGTTGCTTTTTGCTACTATGTCTAAATGGTCACAGGTGGGATCTTTCATATATCATCCAAAAGTTAATGATCTGAATCCTAGAAGTACTGTTCAAAAAAAAGGAAGGAAGGAAGGAAGAAATGAAGGAAGAAAGAAAGATCATTTTAACATCTCAATGGAATTGTTCAAAGAGGAGAAAAAAGTAAATTGTAATGGTAAATAATTCAATTTGACAAGACTTTATTGACCACCTGCTTCCCATGCACATTGCTTTGTAATCTAATAACACTGATTTTGTTCTTCACATACCTCAAAGGACTTTCATATGAACTCCATCATGGCAGATAAGAAAATTTAAAAAAAAGTAATTTTGAAAGTATAAAATAAAAGCCAAGTATTAGAATCTAGAAATTCATTTTTATAGAGTAGTTTATCACAAAACTTCATTTGCTTCCTAATTTTGAGAGGAGATCAATAACATAAATGAAAGAAATTCAAAACAGGACTTCTGGGAAGCAAGATGGCAGACTAAGCAGTAAATTGCGATCACTCTTCAATTTTCACTTCAGAACAACCATAAAATAGCAACACCCCCCCCTACAAATCCTGGAATAGTTGAACCAGTGGCAAGATGGGGTGAAGCATAGGAAACTTGTAGGATGGGCAAAAAAGGTTATTCTCACTTTGGAAAAATGGGAGCACATTACAAGGCAGGAAGTATCCCAGAAAGCCAGAACCAAGCCACACCTCACTGAACCAATGGGAGATCCTGAGCCCCAGGTTGGTGGAGCAGGCAAGTGCCAACACCTGTCATATACTTTAGCAGAGGTGGGAAACCAGCAGACTTCAGCTCAGAGAACCACCATTTGGTTCTCAGAGAACCAAACAGCCTGGCTGGCCTGTGTCCTCTAGTTGCCATACTTTTCTGTGCTTCACTGTAGCCATGGGGTAATGGAGAAAAACCCTTTCTGGTCTCAGCTCACACCAGAAACCAATGTTAGGACCCTAGCTCAGCACCAGGAAAACTTCCAAACTCTATACAACCTCTATCTGCCAGCACCCTAGGCTCCAGAACACAAAGCCAGTGACCAGACCCCTAGCCACCAGCAAAAGAAACTTCAGACAGTCCCCCTTGTGACCCAGAAAGAGAGTTCTACTTTAAAAGTCAACAAAAGGGCAAAAATATAAGCAAAAAGAAAGAAAATGAACATTGACCATAGCAAGTTACCATGGAGAGGGGGAAGATCAAAACCCAAACTCAAAAGAGGGTACCATTGTCAATATGCCAATATCTGAAACCTCAAAGAGGAATATGGAATGGCCTCCATTCCAAACAAGTTTTCTTGGAAGAGCTCAAGAAGTACTTTAAAAGTCAAATAAGAGAGGTAGAATAAAAATTGGGAAAAGAAATGAGAGGATGTTGAAGAGAGTTAAGAGCTTGAAAAAGGAAGGAAAAAAATCCACCAAAGAATATCACTCCATAAAAAGTAGAATTGAACAAATGGTATAAAAGGTACAAAAAGTCACTGAAGAGAAGAACTCCTTAAAAAGTAGAATTGGCCAAATAGAATAGGAAGTATAAAAGATAAAGGAAGAAAATTATGCCTTAAAATTTAAAAGTGGGTAACATAAATTTAATAAGTCTATGACACACCAAGAACATATCAAACAAAATCAAAATAATGAAAAAAAAAGAAAATGTAAAATACTTCATTGGAAAAAAAACAATTGATCTGGAAAACAGATCTGGGAGAGATAATTTAATAATTATTTATCTACCTGAGAGTCATGACCAAAAAAGTAATTCCTAGGTAGCATTTTTCAAGACCTCATCAAGGAAAACTGACACAAGTTCCTAGAAGCAGAGAATAAAACAGTCTTTGAAAGAATCCATTTATCATCTCCTGAAAGAGCTTAGCAAAATGAAAACTCCAAGGAATATTGTAACCAAATTCCAGAATTGTAAGGTCCAAGAGAAAATAATATAAGCAACTAGAAAGAAACACTTTAAACATTGTTGAACATTGGTCAGAATTAGAGGATGTAGTAGTTTCTTCATTAAAGGATTGGAGGACTTGAAATGTGATATTCTGTAAGGCAAAGAAACTACCATTACAACCAAGAATCAATTACCCAACAAAACTGAGCATAATCTTTCAGTAGAAAAGATGGGCATTCCATAAAATAGGTGACTTCCAAGCTTTCTTGGTGAAAACAAAACAATAGAGTAGAATAGAAAATTTGATCTTCAAATACAAAACTCAAGAGAAGAATTAAAAGGTAAACAGGAAAGAAAAATACTCATATTCATATATTCAATAAGGTAAAAACATTTACATCTCTACATAGGAAGATACTTGTCACTATGGAGAACAGCATCTTTATCATGACATTTTGAAGGGGTTTACATAGACAGAGCATGTGGGTATAAGTTGGCTTTGATGTGATGATAAACCAAATAATTTCAGGGTGGAAGGAAAGGATTGTATTGGGAGAAGAGAAGAGGAGGAAGAAGAAAAGGGTGAATTACCTTACAGGAAGAGGTGCAAAGATCTATTACAGTAGAGTAAAAGAAATGAAGGAGCAGAGCATTGTTAGAATCTTACCCTAATCAACAGGGACTGAAAAAAGGAATAATATACACATTCAGTTCAGTATAGAAATCTATCTTACTCTATAGCAAAGTAGGAAGTGTAAGGGGAAAGAAAAGGGAGCAGATAGATAAAAAAGTCAGGCAGAAGGGAGGGAAGCCTGAAGGAAGTGGTGATCAGAAGGAAAGCACTAGTGAGGATGGAAAGTGGAAAAAGAGAGAAAAAACTATAAATGGTTAGATAGAATGGAGAGAAAAAACAAGAGTTAGTATTCATAATTGCAAATGTGAATGATATGAATTCTCTCTCCCAAAATGGAAGCAGATTGCAGAGTGGATTAAAAACCACAGTCCTACAATATGCTTTTTACAGGAAACACATCTGAATCAGAGATACACACAAAGGGTGGAACAGAATATATTATGCTTCATCTGAAGTGAAAAAAATAAAGAATATGGTTAACACTCCTGATTTCAGACAAAATTAAAGTAAAAATAGATCAAATTAAAAGAGATAAGGAAGGACACTACATCCTGCTAAAAAGCATATTAGATGATGAAGTCATATCAACAGTCAATACACACACACACACACGTCAAATAGTATAGCATCCAAAACCTTAGAGGAGAAGTTAGGCATTTTACAGGAAGTAACTCTACCTGTGGGGGACTTGAACTTTCCCCACTCTGAACTAGATAACTCTAACTACAAAATGGACAAGGAAGAAGTTAAGGAAGTGAAAAGAATTTTAGAGAATTTATAGATGGTAGACTACTGGAGAAAATTGAATGGGGATAGAAAAGAATATACCATTTTCTCAGGGGTACATAGCACCTACACAAAAACTGAACATTTACTGGGTCATAAAAAACTCACAACCCAATGCAGAAAGGCAGAAATATTAAATGTATTCTTTTCAGATCATGATGCTATAAAAAGTACATGTAATAAAGGGCCATGGAAAGATAGACTAAAAATTATTTGGAAACTAAATAATCCAAAACTAAATAATGAGTGGGTCAAAAAAAAATCATAGAAACAATCAGTAATTTCATCCAAGAAAATAACAAAAATGAGACAACATACCAAATTTAATAGGATGCAGCCAAAGAAGTTTGTGGGGGAAGTTTTATATCTCTAAATACATAAATGATTACAATACAGAAAGAATTGACCAATGATTTGGTCATGCAAAAGAAGAAATTAAAAATTCCCAATAAACACCAAATTAAAAATACTGAACTTCAAAGGAGAGGTAAATAAACTTGAAATTAAAAAATTATTAAAGTAATCAATAAAACTAAGCACTGCTTTTTTTCTGAAAAAGGACATAAAGTAGATAAATCTTTGGTTACTTAGATAAAAAAGAAAGAAAACCAAATTACCAGTTGCAAAAATGGAATGGGTGAATTTATCACCAATGAAGAAAAAAATGAAAGCTATAATTAGGAGCTATTCTGCCCAAGGTTGTGTCAATAAATCTGACAATCCAATTGAAATGGATGGATACTTACAAAAATTTTTTTCCAGGTTAACACAAGAGGAAATAAAATACTTAAATAGCCCCATTTCAGAAAAAAAGAAATTCAACAAAGCATCAATGAACTCCCTAACAAAATATTCTTCATAACTACATGGGTTTACATGTGAATTCTACCAAATTTATAAATAATGATTAACTCCAAAAGTATATAAACTATATAGAGAAATAGATGAATGAGCACTACAAAATTCTTTTTCATGATATAAGTATAATGCTTATACCAAAATTGAAAGGAGTCAAAAAAAGAAAGAAATGTACAGACCAATTTCACTGTTGAATACAGCTGCAAAAAATAAAATATTAGCAAAAATATTACAAAAGCTTATCAGTAAAATAATAAACTATTATCAGTTGAAATCTATGCTAGGAATGCAGTGTTTGTTCTGTATTGGGAAAACTATCATCATGATTGAACATATCAATAACAAAATAATAGAAATAATATTATTTTCTCAAGAGTTGAAGAAAAAGTTTTTGACAAAAATATAAGACCCATTACTATGAAAAAAAAACTAGAAAGCACAAGAATAACCAAAGATTTCCTTTAAATGGTAATTAGCATCTATTTAAAACCATCAGCAAGCATTATATGTAATGGGGATAAGGTAGAAGCTTCCCCAATAAGATCAAACATGAAAAAAAATGACTATTATCCCTACTGTCATTCAATATTGTATTAGAAATGTTAGCTTTAGCAATAAGAGAAGGAAAAGAAATTGAAGGAATTAGAATTGGCAATGAAGAAACAGTGCTATCATTCTTTGGATATGTTATGTTGGCAAACAGAATCAACTAAAAAAATTTCTTGAAATAGTTAAAAACTTTAGCAAACTTGCAGGATATAAATAAATCCAGAGAAATCATTTGCATTTCCATATATTAATAATGAGGCCCAGCAGTAAGAGATGAAGAAATTCCATTAAATATAACTGAAGGCAACATAAAATATTTGGAAGTCTATTTTCCAAGACAAACACAGAAACTACACTGTTGTGGTTTAAACCCAGGGATGCAAAAACTGTCAAGGTGGAGTCTCTGCCCACTCCAAACCTCTTGTGGTTTCATGATATTTTGTGGCAGAACCATCTCAATGAATTCAGTCAGACCACATTTAATCCAAGTTCAGGCATTTATTGAGATAGATGCTTCTCATACAGCAGGCTAAATTCCAAGAAGAACCAGCAACTTTAGAGAAAGCAAGATGGATTTTTTTTATAGGGTAAAGTTGCAATTACATAACAGAAATTTACATAGAATAGAGGAATATCATTAATATTAAAAAGGCAGGAGGAGTTTGTTAAGGGATTAGGTAATGGAGGAGGGATTTGTAATAGCATTAGGTAATGGAGGAGGGGTCCCATCAATGGTTCGGTGGTTAAACATTCTGGTCATTCTGCCCTCCAACTGGCTAGCTAATGTGGTTCTGTCTGGTTAAGACAGTTAGGTATTGTGTCCTGTTTTGGGCTAAATGTATGATGTGATTGCGACTGAATATAAGAGCACACCTATTTCTGTGGTAATGGGTCTGGGGGCAGAGACCAGGTAGAGGCAATAGCTAGGTTCCCCACACATGGACACACCTACTGTTTCTGTGGGAACTAAGAGTTCAGGGACATGCCTGTTGTTCCAGTGAGCAGTGAGGCATATATGAAGAAGTTAGGATAGTGGGCAGGGCTGGTGTAATGGGAATGCAAATTTGGAAGATCTTCCCTGCCCCGAGGCTAAAGTGCACCTGAACCCTGGGGTGGGAGGCTTGTTTTTCAGTAGATACATTTTGATTGGCCAGTGGGTCCAAAAGGTTGTTACATTCTCTGAGCCAGGAGAAAGCTATATAAGCCCTGATGTGTAGCTTTGTTTTGGGGGCTCACTTTGAGAAGTGTTCTGTGATTTGATCTGTATTCTGGGAAGCCGTTGTCCAGGCCCCCCCCAGCTTTGAAAAACCCAGATATGGAAACCCAGGTGTTGACTGGGTGTGGATGTAATCGTTGGACAGTTGGAAATCTGTCTACTTGATCTGTTTCTGTCTTGATAATTCTGCCTGTATGCTTTGAAGTTCGGGGTGCTGACCTTTTTCCCCTGAACAAGGTAAATGATATATGTCTGATTGATTATAGTAAGCTTGTTAACCCATTTTGAGGTGCTTTCCTTTAACAAAGCAGATCCAAGAACCTGTGGTAGCAGCAAACCCTGAGGACGCTGGGGTGCTTGCTCCTACAAAATGGCGTCACGAACAGGATCTGCAGAGTAAAAGGAAAGTATGGGGACTGGGATAATTGTTTGTTTCCCAGTTGTGGTAGCTGTGATTCTGTGGAGCTGTGGAGCAGGAGAGGAGAATGGCCTGCATGCAGACTTCACTGAGCTGAGAGCAGGAATAGTGAGCTGCCTGCATCGGGACCTGGGCAGAAGCCAGGAGCAGCTGCTGCCTGCGGGAGGAGGAGCCCAGGAGTTCGGAATTCAGCCACAGGAAAAGATAAGAACTGAGCAGCAAAGCAGGGGCACTGAGTGTGTTTCCTGGCTGCATCCCACAGTTTGGGACCCAGGGGAAGGATGGACTTGTGACTATGGTGGGTGGGTTGAAGTGCCTTGGATCCCCAGGGACCCCACCTTGTTGGTTTTGTTTCCCAGCCCCCTCTCTGTGCTTGGAGGCAGGGGCTGCAGCTGTGTGAGGAGAAGGATACCCCTCCCCCAGAGAACTTTATTTGAACTCTTGTTTTGAATTGAGGTAATAATGCAATGTACTTTGTGTTTGTTTAAGGCCCAGTGGCCTCTTTGGTAACTTTAGTTCTGTACCTTGAAAATGTGACCTAAGAGATGTTTGTTTAGTGCTAATTCAAAAGTAAATTGTCTATGCTATGGGCATGAAAGATCTTGGGCCCGAATGTAATAGAAATGCAAATTTGGAAGATCTTCCCTGCCCCTAGGCTAAAGTGCACCTGAAGCCTGGGGTGGGAAGTTGTTTTTCAGTAGATACTTTTTGATTGGCCAGTGGGTCCAAAAGGTTGTTACATTCTCTGAGCCAGGAGAAGGCTATATAAGCCCTGATGTGTAGCTTTGTTTTGGGGGCTCACTTTGAGAAGTGTTCTGTGATTTGATCTGTATTCTGGGAAGCTGTTGTCCAGGGCCCCCCCGGCTTTGAAAAACCCAGATGTGGAAACCCAGATGTTGACTGGGTATGGATGTAATGGTTGGACAGTTTGGAAATCTGTCTACTTGATCTGTTTCTGTCTTGATAATTCTGCCTGTATGCTTTGAAGTTCGGGATGCTGACCTTTTTCCCCTGAACAAGGTAAAGGATATATGTCTGACTGATTAAAGTAAGCTTGTTAACCCACTTTGAGTTGCTTTCCTTTAACAAAGCAGATCCAAGAACCTGTATTGGCAGCAAACCCTGAGGACGCTTGGGGTGCTTGCTGCTACAGCTGGGCAGGGATTAGATAGGTACAGTGAGCCTGCTGTTCAGTGGGACCAGCCCTATAATGAAGTTTAAATATTGTGGCAGGGGGCAGCTTTATTAGGACTCCATAATAGATGAACACATTTACAAAGCACTTTCTAGACAAATAACATCAGATCTAAATAATTGGGAAAATATCAATTGCTCATGGGTAGGGTAATCTAAAATAAAATAAATGGCAACTCCATCTAAAATAATTTACTTTTTCAGTGTGGTAACAATCCAACTGCTAAAAATTGTTTTATAAAGCTAGAAAAATAATAACAAAATTCATCTGGAAGAACAAGAGGTTCAGAACATCAAAGGAATTACCATGTTTCCCCGATAATAAGACACTGTCTTATCAATTTTTTTTGGACAGAAAAACACCAGAGGGCTTATTTTCAGGGGAGGGCTTATTTTAATGAACATTGACAGCAATTTTAATAAACAGGTGAATGTGAACAAAAAAATGTACCTTTATTCAATAATGATCATGTCATCTTCTTCAACAACATCGTCATAAGTGTCCATACCCTGAATCCCGTCCTGGATGTCTTGCGCCTCCATTTCCTTCAGAAGAAGTGGATCCAATCTGTCATGTCCAGCAATATAGCTCTCTTTAAATGAATATGTCTTGTCCAGGTAACCTGCTCATAGTGCCTTGGCGACACAGCTGTCAGTAATCTTATCCCATGACTTCTTCACCCAAGTCATGACTTCTTGCAGACAGGGCTTCACAAAGTTTCCACGCTGATTTCTTTCCATTCTATTTTCAATGTTGTCATTGACTTCCATGCGCACATGGTCCTTGAATGGCTTGTTTATTGCAATATCAAGGGTCTGGAGATAGGCAGTCATTCCTGCAGGAATCATTACTTGATCTATTCTTCTCTCTGCAAGGAAGTTCTTCATTTCTTTAGCGCGGTGAGTGCTGGCTGAATACCAGACTATCAGACCTCTCTGTTTACCTCGCATAACAAGTGGCAGCATTAAATCAACCCACTTTCTTATAACAGCTTGTGTACACCAGGCTTTTTCGGTTTCAAGAACGTAAATGCCAGATACAAGTTCAATCTTATCTTTCTTGCCCTTACTAATGATTAGAGGTGTGGCTTTCTTTCCATCGAAACGAATTGCCAAAACACAGGTGACCTGTGCACTTTCATAGCCAGTGGTGGGAATGTAGATTGACGTTGCTCCCCTGTGATGAATTGTTGTTTGAGATCCTTGTCCCATAAACACTGCAGTTTCATCCCTAGCAATCATATTGCAGGTTTGGTACTTGGAAATGTCGATCCTATCAATAAAGGACTTGAATGCAAGTGCACGTTTAATAACTTCAGCATCTTCCAGCTTAAACAGTGTTGTTTATCTTCTTAGGGACAGTTCATACCATTGAAGGAAATCGTCCAATCAGTGTTGTGATGCTTTGAATCCTTCTGAGACCATTTCAAACTCTGGTGCCATTGAAAGGGCAAATGCTTGAACATCAGCCCTGCGCACAACCAAGGCCTTTGCTTTCCTGTCAGCAATCCATTCACCAATGAGGATCTCCATGTCAGGATATAAAGGGCTGCCGACCTGATCCAGACCTGCGCTTTTTCCCTTTTCCCTTTTCCCTCATCCACCTGTTGATTGAGGTTATTATAATCTGCTCTCC
This sequence comes from Petaurus breviceps papuanus, assembly GCF_028583685.1. NCBI lineage: Eukaryota > Metazoa > Chordata > Mammalia > Diprotodontia > Petauridae > Petaurus > Petaurus breviceps. The sequence continues at coordinate 32,650,540 of NW_027186473.1, forward strand.
ATTTTCTGACCATTCGAAGATCCAAAACTTTTTCTTTACAGAAAACTGCAAGATTCTTGCCATGTGACTACTCTACAATTGCTTTCTTATACTCAACAGTATAGCTCTTCCTTTTTGTACTCATGTCTGGGGGTCAAAACAGACAGAATAATAAAATTATGACCATCAGTCCTTCTTTTCACTCCATCATGCCCCCTGAGTTCTCCTTTTTTCCTCCATCATGCCCTTTTTATCCTCCATCATGCCCCCTCACTCCTGCTTACATACCGGGTTTTTATGTTGTCCTTCCTGCCTCAGCTCTACTCCGTGGCACTGCTCTCAATGGCGCCAGCAAGCAAATCACTGGGGAAGAACAGGATGACGCACTCACTGCTGCAGCTCTGACTGGATGCAGCTCGTAGCACGGCATGTGTTTCACCCGGTGGGGGGGAGGGGACGGTGCATACAGAGGGTACCGTAATGTAGCGTGTAGCGCAGGGGATCACCTTCACTACAGTAGCAATCTCAATAGGGCTTATTTTGGGGGGAGGGCTTATTTTCGGGATAGGTCTTATTATCGGGGAAACACGGTAGTGAAAAGAAATAAAAGGGAAGGTAGCCTAGCTGTACCAGATCTAAAATTATATCATGAAGCAGAAATCATCAAAACTACTTGGTAGTTAATGAGAAACTGAGTGATGGATCAGTGGGCAAGATTAGGTATTTAAGACATAGTAGTTAATGACTATAGCAAACTTCTGTTTAATAAACCCAAACACTCCATCTTCTGGGATACAAACTTACTCTTTTGACAAAAACTGCTTGGAAAACAATATGACAGAAACTAGGCATAGACCAACATCTTGTACCATATACCAATAAAAGGTCAAAATTATTTAAACATAATGGGTGACACCATAAGCAAATTAGGAGGACAAGTAATAGGTCACCTGTAAGATCTATAGAGAATGGAAGAATTTACGACCAAACAAGAGATAGAAAACATTATGAAATACAAATGCATAATTTTGATTGCATTAAATTGAAACGTTTTTGTATGAACAAAGCCAATGCAAGGAAGATTAGAAGGGAAGTAGAAAACTGTGAAATGTGTTTTTTTTTTTTTTTTTGCAGCCAGTGTCTCTGATAAAAGCCTCAATTCTCAAATATATAGAGAACTGATTCTAATGTATAAGAATACAAGTTATTCCGGCAATTGATGAAAGTTTAAAGAAGATGGATATGCAGTTTTAAGATGAAAAAATTAAAATTATCTATACTCATACAAAAAAGTGCTCTAAATAATTCTTAATTAGAAAAATATGAATTAAAAATATTTGTGGTGTAAGTTTAAAACTACACTATTGACTAATATGACAGAGAAGGAAAATTATTGGTTTTGGAGAAGATGGGAAATTACAATGAATTGTTGGTGGAGTTGTGAACTAATTCAACCATTCTGCAGAGCAATCTGAAACTATGCCCAAAGGGCTATAAAACTGTGTATACTCTTTGAGGCATTAACACCATCACTAGGTCTGTATCCCAAAGATGTCACTAAAAAGAAAAAAAAGACTCATATTTAGAAAAACAAATCTTTATTATCAGCTCTTTTTGTGGTGGCAAAGAATAGGAAATTGGAGGAATGCCCAACAATTGGGGAATGGTTAAGCAAATTGTGGTATTGAGATGCAATTAAATTCTTTTTTAAAAAAATAAGAAATGGTGAGAATTTCTGAAAAACCTGGAGTTACATAAACCGATGCTGAATGAATTGAGCAGAATCAGGAGAACGTTGTACACAGTAACAACAGTACTGTGTGATGCAACTTTAATAGAATTGATCTTCTCAACAACACAGTGATCTAATACAATTCCAAGGGAAGATAGAACTATGGATTCTCATTGCAAATCTTAGCATACTATTTTCTCTTCTTTTTTTTTCTTTCTCATGGTATTTTTTTCCTTTTTTTGATTCTTCTTTCACAACTTGACTAATGTGGAAACATCTTTAACATTTTTATACATATATAGACTACATCAGATTGAATGTCATTTTTGTGTGGCAGTGGAGAGAGTGAGTGGAGAGAGGGAGAAAAAATTGGAGTTCAAAATCTTGTAGGTAAATGTTGGAAACTATCTTTGCATATAATTGGGGAGAAATGCTATTATATGATTGGAGGGGAAATAAAACAGAAAGAGAAAACATATTCAGATTTAAAATAATAGCAAAATATGGACCCTAGAGAGTTTCTTTTTTTTTTTTTGGTCTTTATTAATTTGTATACTTTTGGTTTACAAGATTCATTACCGCAATTTCTTGAGTTTCAATTTTTCTCTCCCACCCCTGCCATGGCGCCATACAATCAAGTGTAGTATCTGCAAATGCTTTTACATTAGGCACTAGTCAGGTTATAAAGAAGAATTGTAACAGATGGAATGAAGAATGGGAAAGAGGAAACAAAACCAAACAAGAAAACAAAAAAGGGGCAGGTAGTTTGGTTCAATCTGGGTTCAATCGCAGTTCTTTCTCTGGATGTAAATATCTCTCTCCATCATGAGTCTTTTGGGTTTGATTTACGTCTCTGGATTGCTGAGAAGAGTCCGGTTTTTCAAAGTTGGTCGTCACACATACATTGTGTCTGTAATGGTGTACAAATTCCTCCTGGCTCTACTCTTCTCACTCAGCATCAGTTTGTATAAGACTCTCCAGGTAAATATGAGGTCCATCTCCTCCTCATTTCTTATTACACAATAGTATTCCATAACATGAATATACCACAACTTGTTCAGCCATTCCCCAATTGATGGGAACCCCCTTAATTTCCAATTCATTGCTACCACAAAAAGAGCTGCTATAAATATTTTTGGACACATGGGTTTTTTTTTTTCCCACTTCAATGATCTCTTTGGGATACAACCCTAGAAGTGGTATTGCTGGGTCAAAGGGTAGGAAACATTTTATAGCCTTTTGGGCATAATTCCAAATTGCTTTCCAGAATGGTGGCATCATTTCACAACTCCACGAGCAAAGCATTAGTGTTACAATTTGTCCACATCCTCTCCAACATTTGTCATTTTGCCTGTTTTGTCATCTTAGCCCATCTGACCGGTGAGATGTGGTATCTGAGAGTTGTTCTGATTTACACTTCTCTAATTTATAGTGATTTATAACATTTCTTCATGTGCTTATAGATATCTTTAATTTCTTTCTCTGAAAACTGCCTGTTCATATCCTATGACCCTTTATCAATTGGGGAATAACTTATATTCTTATAGATATAGCTCAATTCTCTGTATATTTTAGAAATGAGTCCTTTATCAGAGATATAGGTGGTAAAAATCCTTTCCCAATTTCCCACCTCCCTCTTAATCTTGGTTACATTGGCTTTGTTTGTACAGAAGCTTTTCAATTTAATGTAATCAAAATTAAAAATTTTGCATTTTATAACGCTCTCTAATTCTCATTTTGTCAAAAAACTTTCCCTCTGCACAAATCTGAAAGGTAAACTATTCGTTGCTTTCCAAGATTGCTTACAGTATCAACATTTATACCAAGGTCATGCACTCATTTAGAATTGATTTTTGTACATGGTGTTTGGTATTGGTCTATGCCCAATTTCTGCCATACTATATTCCAGTTTTTCCAGAAGGTTTTTTCAAATAGTGAGTTCTTATCCCCAAAACCTGGTTCTTTGGGTTTATCAAACAGTAGAATACTATAGTCATTGACTGCTTAATCTGGTGTGCCTAATCTATTCCATTGATCCACTACTATATTCTTCAGTCAAGAAGTTGTAATGACTGCTGCTTTATAATATATATTGAAATCTGTTATAGCTAGTCCACCTTCCCTACCATTTCTTTTCATTAATTCCCTCGATATTCTGGACCATTTATTCTTCCAAATGAATTTTGTTACTATTTTTTCTACATCTATAAAGTAGTTTTTTTGATAAATTGATTGGTATGGCATTAAATACATAATTTAATTTATGAAACATTATTTTTATTACCTCGACCCAGCTATGAGCAATTGATATTTTTCTAATTAGTTAGATCTGAATTAATTTGTGTGAACAGTGTTTTGTAATTGTTATCATATAGGTCTTGGGTTTCTTTTGGAAGGTTGATTCCCAAATATTTTATAAGGTCTACAGTAACTTTAAATGGGATTACTCTTTCTATCTCTTCCTGTTGAATTTCATTGAAAATATATAGGAATGCTAATGATTTATATGGGTTTATATTATATCCTGCAACTTTGTCAAATTTATTTATTGTCTTAAGAAATGTTTTACTTGATTCTGTAGGATTTTCTAAGTATATCATCATATCATCTGCAAAGAGTGATAGTTTGTTCTCTTCTTTGCCTAATTTGATTCCTTTGATTTCTTTTTCTTCTCTAATTGCTACTGCTAACATTTCTAGTACCAGATTAAATAAGAGGGGTGATAGTAGATACCCTTGTTTCACCTCTGATCTTATTGGAAATGCCTCTAGCTTATCCCTATGTCATGTAATATTTGCGGATGGTTTTAAATCAATGCTACCTATTACTTTAAGGAAGGCTCCATTTATTCCTAAACTCTATAGTGTTTTCAATAGGAATGGATGTTGTATTTTGTCAAAAGCCTTTTCTGCATCTATTGAGATAATTGTGGTTTCTGCTAGTGTTTTTGTTGATACAATCAATTATACTTATGATTTTCCTAATGTTAAACCATCCTTGCATTCCTAGAATGAATCCTACCTGATCAAAGTGCATTATTGTTGAGATTAATTTCTGTAGTCTTTTTACTAATATTTTATTTACAATTTTTGCATCTATATTCATGAAGGAGATTGGTCAATAATTTTCTTTCTCTGTTTTATCTATTCCTGATTTAGGTATAAGTACCATATTTTTGTCATAAAAAGAAGTTGGTAGGACTCCTTCTTCACTAATTTTCCCAAATAGTTTGTGGAGTATTGGAATCAATTTTTCTTTAAATGTTTGATAGAATTCACTAGTAAATCCATCTGGCCCTGAGGTTTATTCCCAGGGAGTTGACTGATGGTTTGTTCATTTTCTTTTTCTGAGATGGGGTTATTTAAGTAATTTGCTTCCTCTTCACTTAATCTGGGACACTTGTATTTTTGTAAATGTTCATCCATTTCCCTAAGATTGTCAAATTTATGTGCATACAATTGGGAAAAATAATTCTTTATTATTGTTTTGTCGTCCTCTTCATTGTAGGTAGATTCACCCTTTTCATTTTTGATACTCATAATTTGGTTTTCTTCTTTCTTTTTTTATCATATTCACTAAGGGTTTATCAATTTTATTGTTTTTTTCATAAAACCAGCTCTAAGTTTTATTTAATAATTTAATAGTTTTCTTAATTTCAATTTAATTAATCTCTCCTTTGGTTTTCAATATTTCTAATGTAGCATTTAATTGGATATTTTGAAGTTTTTATTTTTCATGGTTTTTCAATTGCATGCCCAATTCATTGACTTCCCTTTTCTCTAATTTAATCATTTATGCAATCAGGGATATAAATCTTCCCTTGAGAACTGCCTTTAATTCATCCCACAAATTTTGGTATGTTGTCTAACAATTATTATTCTCTTGAATGAAATTACTAAGTGTTTGGATAATTTCTTGTTTAACCTACTCATTCTTTAAGACTGAATTGTTTAATTTCAAATTAGTTTTTAGATTGACTTTCCATAGCCCTTTATTGAATATGATTTTATTGCATCATGATCTGAGAGGATGCATTTAATATTTCTACATTACTGCACAAAATTGTGAGGTTTTTATGCTCTAGAACATAGTCAATTTTTGAGTATGTGCCATGAACTGCTGAAAAGAAGGTATATTCCTTTTTATTCCTATTCAGTTTTTTTTCAGAGATCTATCATACCTACCCTATATAAATTCTGTTCACCTCTTTGACTTCTTTCTTATCTATTTTGAGTTTGAATTTATCAAGTTCAGAGAGGGGGAGATTAAGGTATCCCACTACTACAGTTTTGCTATCTATTTATTCCTCTAATTCCTTTACCTTCTCCTCTAGGAATTTGGGTGCTATACCACTTGGTGCATATATGTTAAGTAATGATATTGCTTCATTCTCGATGGTGCCTTTTAGAAGTATATAGTTTCTTTCCTTATCACTTTTAAGTAGATCAATTTTTGCTTTTGCTTTATCTGAGATAAGGATTGCTACACCTGCTTTTTTTTTACTTTAGCTGAGGCATGATATAATTTACTCCAGCCTTTTACCTTTCCCCTGTGTGTATCCCTCTGTTTCAGATGTGTTTCTTCTAAACAGCATATTGTAGGATTATGATTTTTAATCCATTCTGCTATCCACCTCTGTTTTATGGGAGAGATCATTCCATTCATATTTATGGTTATGATTATTATTTGTTTCTTTCCCTCCATCCTATTCCCTCCCCTGATAATGCTTATATTTTTTCCCATTCCCCCTTCCCCTCCTAAACAGTTTTTCTTTTGACTACCACATTCCTCAGTATTCCCTTATCAGCCCCTCTCCCTTTTCCTCCCCTTCCCCCTTACTTCTTCCCTCCCTATTAACCCCCCCTTCCTAGTCCTTTCCCCCTCCTTCTGCCTGTAAGATATTTTTATACTTCATGAAGTATGTTATTGATTCTTAGCACCAAGAGTGACAGGAACAAATATCATGCAAAGCTCCTCACCCTCCCCTCTTTCCCTCTAATATGAAATATTTTGCATCTCTTCTCTATAGAGTCCTATGTTTGTCTGGTTGTTATTCCCTCCTTGCACCAGAACCAATGAGGGAAAAGCTCATATAATACTCATCTCCCTCCCTTCTTTTCCTCTGCTATATTGTTTTTATGCCTCTTTGTGTGGCATAATTTACACTTTTCCAGTTTATTCATTCCTCTTCTTCCATTGTAGTCCCTTTGTAGCCCTTAATAAGATTTTTTATCGTCATTTTGTGTAGTTTATATTCATACTCTCTACTTGTCTATAAACAGTTTGCTGTTATTAAATAACAGTCTGTGTGTGTGTGTGTGTGTGTGTTTTTCTTGTTTACCTTTCTATATCTGTCTTGCATCTCGTAATTGGAGGTTGAATTTTCCATTGAGCTCTCGCTTTTTCCTCAGGAAGGTCTGGAAATCTGTTATATTGTTGAATGACCATCTCTTTGCATGGAAGAATATGCTCATTCTCACTGGGTAGGTGATCCTTTGTTGTAACCCGAGCTCTTTTGGCTTGAGAAAAATTGTATTCCACTGCCTCCAATCTTTCAGTGTAGAGGCTGCCATCCTCACTCTGGTTCCTTGATATTTGAATTGTCTCTTCCTTTCCACTTGAAGTATTTTCTCTTTTACTTGGTAGATCTTGAGTTTGGCCACAACATTTCAAGGACGTTTCAGTTGGGATCTCTTTCAGGAGGTGTCCAGTGGATTGTCTCAATGTCTATTTTGCCCTCAGGTTCTAGTATCTCAGGGCAATTTTCCTCAATGAGCTCTTGTAGAGTGTTGTCCAGGCTCATTTTTTCATCATGATTTTCTGGTAGGCCTATGATTCTCAGATTATCTCTCCTAAAACTGTTTTCCAGGTCAGCTATTTTTCCATTGATATATTTTACCTCTTTTTTCTAATTTTTCATTCTTGTTGATTTGTTTGACTAATTCTTGGTTCCTCATAGAGTTATTTGGTTCAATTTGGTTCATTCTAGTTTTTAGCAAATAATTTTCCTTGGTTAGTTTTTAGAGCTCCTTTTCTATATCATGCACTTTTCTTTTTTAAGGAGATGTTTACTTCATTATAATGTTTTTCTAATTCTGTAATTTTGATTTTAAAAGAATTTTTCATTTTGTCTTCTATCTCTCTCATTTGTTTTTCAAAGTTCCTTGTGAGCTCCTCTAGGAGAACTTTCTGTGCTTGGGACCCATTCCCTGTCGATGTTTCAGATGTGGGTGTGGAGTCCACATTGTCTCCCTCTGAGTTTAGCTACTCCCTCTGAGGATAATAGGACTCCAGAGTCTTTGTAGTCTGCTTTCTACCCATTTTGAGGCAGGGCCCTATCCACGCCTTTCCTCTAGCGTCTCCAAGTCTTTACTGTTGAAGTATTTGCCGTGGAGCAATAGTTACTATATTTTCAGGGGTGGGGGTTGGAGCAGGCAGCTTTCACTCTGCCATCCTGCTCTTTGGAGGTCTTGATAGGGGCTTTTTTTTTTTAAACTTTCCAGGATATGGAGTGGTAGTCCCATGAGTATTTGCTTTTCTGGACAGGGGCCCTGCATTTGGTTCTTACCTTGCTCTTTCTAGTCCCAGCCCTTTGGTGATAAGCCTGGTACTGCCCCTTGCAGTAGTTGGGACATCTTGGCCTCCAGTTGATCAGGCCTCCTCCTGGGCCCGACTCTGAGCACTGCTGCCTTCCGGGCCTGCCTCTGCACACCACAAAAGAGTTTCTTTTTAAAGTATATGAGGATAAAGGTGAAATATGAATTTAAGGAATAGGAGAAGTGATAGTAAAAAACCACACTTGAAATTCCAATGAATAAAACCTCACAATCTCTTCTTCAGGTGAATCAATGTTTTAGGGGATTAAATAGCAGGAAGACAAGATTTGTTGAAAGGTAGAGAGGAGGTATGGGCTGGCAGGAAGTATGTGACATACCTCAATTAAGTCCATGAATAGACAAAGAATATAAGAAAAAAAGAAAATATATCAACTGTAGTCTCTCAACCAGAATAAGGGCTACAGAAGAATAGAAGATATGGCAGGGAGAGGCATTGAAAAGAGCAGTACTCAATCCAATGAGGGGAACAAATCTCATTTAAAAACACCCCCTTGGGGGAAGGAGTATATCCTGTAATGGGAGATGAGATTATTACAATGGGTATCAACTACAATAAGTTGACTCACAAGCTTAATATTCCCTGTAAGTATTTTGTCTCCAAGAACACAGATCTTGCTTCATGAGAAGGGAAATCAGAATTCTTTGGGCCTCCTAAAGTTTAGATGACTGGGAGAACAAGGACAGGTATATCACATGACTAATCAGAAAGCAAATGATCTTGAGATAGGGAGGACATTTGAATTGGACTTCATGGTTGGCAACACAAGACAGTTTCTTGCATATATTAAGGTTTCTATCCTGATCACTTTCCTCATGAAGTAATAGTTCTAAGAGTGTGTAGCAAGAAGAAAAAGCAAGGCCGAGTGAGCAAAGCCTACAAATTCAATGGCATAGAAATTGGTTAGAAGGGGGATAGAAAATTTTATATTTTAGAATATTTTATCCTATGTGGAACACAGAGTAGATAATGAAGGAATAAGCATGTACACAGAATAAAAATCACTGACTAAAAGTATAAAATATGTAGAAAGGGAAGAGAATTAGTAAAGAGAATAAGGTATAGAAATTCCTCTGAGGAAAAAATATGATGACAAATTAAAAATGTTTTAAAAAGAAGTTGGAAGTAGAAAAGAGGAAATTCTGAATTAATAACTTACCAGGAAGTGGAATAAAATGTGAAAGACTGTAAAAAATTTAAATAATCTAAAATAAATAAAAGAGGAAACCAATGAAATAAATAAAACTTCCAAACAAGGAAACAGTGACAAATGGGGGAGTAGAAAGAAGCTGTTGTTATTTAGTTTCTTTAAATTGGAGTAAGCAAATCCAAACTTGTCAGGGGAAAATGTTTTAAAAGAAGGAAAATTAACAAATGCTAATTCAGAATAAAAACATTATAGAAACAAATGGATGAAAATATTAACTCTAATAGCTTTAAATATGAATCCATTTAAAAAATTCAATAAATGAACTGCACTGAATATAAAAACACTCTTTCCCACTTTCTTTCTTAGAAGAAATGCATATAATAATTAAAAAAAACAAAAATTTACTAGGTCCGCCTCATTCATAATCAATATTTTAAAATATCATTTTTTACAGGACTCATAGAGAAAAAATACTTATCAGTGTTTAGGAAAAGAAAATTATTTTTTAAATTATAATATATCTTATATGCTTAAACTGTAGTGGAAAGTGTAATGAAATGAGTCAGAGGACCTAGAATTGATTCCTTCATATATAATTGATCTTGGAAAATTGACTTCATTTTTCTGGCTCTCATCTCTAACATGAGAAGATCACTGACAGATTTTATTGAGAAAACAGTGGCTTCTTGTTAAGAACATTTTTTTTACCCTTTACTAAATGCTCTGAAGATGTAACCCTTCTTTGTGGCAAAGATCAACTTCATTCCATGTAATTGCCATGATTTTCCATCTGTTCCATGAGGTTGTCTCATATTTTCTCTAGCCTTAATCTTCACTTTTCCCCTATCCACCTGGTCCTTTCCTACTACCTCCAAATATTTCCATCCTTAACAAACATTCACTAGAGTAATTATCCTATACATTTGTTCCTATTTACAGTCAAATCCTAGTGAAAAGCTTTCTGTTACACTGATTTTTCTCCTTTTCCTCTCTTTTGACTCAATTTTCAAATTTATTCATTTTGTCACCTTCTTAATAAAACTACTATAAAAGTTAGTAATTGTCTTACAAATGGTATTCTTTGTCTCCATATCACCTACATTTTCAAATGTTCTCCCTCCAACCTTAATCTGTCAAAGAACCATCCCTTATAACTACAACAGAGAAGTAAAGAGAATTTTGTCTTCATAATGTGTATAAGGTGCTATGCCTGCTTCCAAGACAAAATGTTTTTTTCTGAGGAGAGACACATTTCAGGTCATCAGATACTTTGAGAAGCAGGAGCAAAAAACCTTCAGTCTTATATAGGTTGGTAGCACAAAGAAGGAGGAAAAGAAGAAGAAGAAGAAGAAGAAGAAGAAGAAGAAGAAGAAGAAGAAGAAGAAGAAGAAGAAGAAG
>NW_027186473.1:32661423-32716200 GCF_028583685.1 Petaurus breviceps papuanus
AGAAGAAGAAGAAGAAGAAGAAGAAGAAGAAGAAGAAGAAGAAGAAGGAGGAGGAGGAGGAGGAGGAGGAGGAGGAAGAGGAGGAAGAGGAGGAAGAGGAGGAGGAGGAGGGGGAGAAGAAGAAGAAGACAGTTCATTTAAGCTACTCAATGTAAACTTTAGTATACAGTGTTCCATACTCACTCTGATTCATTTCTACAAAGGAAAAGTGGGTTTCAAAGATATCTAAATTCCCAACTCTCACAGCATTGTCTCAGTTCCAATCCTTACTGACTCCAGCAGCAACTGTAACTATTAATCATTCTCTACTCCTGAAAAAATATCTTTTGGTTTTTCTTGATACTCCTCCCATTTGGTTCTCCTCCTACTTCTATCAATATTCTTTCCAAGTCTTTTTTGCTTATTCAATATCCATATTATGTTCCCTTACTGTGGTTGAATTAAATGTTGTTGTTTATCTTGAATATGCCTCCTTCTCTTTACTCACATAACAACTATCCTAGGTCAGGACATTATTATCTCTTACCAGGACTATTGAGGTAGCTACCTAATCTGTATTCTTACTTTAACTACCTCCAATGCAACATTCAAATAGGAGATTGTGATTTTCCTAAGGCTCAGACATGACTATGTCACTCTCCAAATCAATAAACTTCAGAGGCTTTTTATTGCCTTTAGGATAAAATGTAAATTCTCTGTTTTACTTTTAAATCCCTTCACAACTTAACTCACAACTCCCTTTCCTAACTTGCTGTATATTTATGCCTTCTTACTGTTCTTTATTCAAAATGCCTAATATCTCACTTTTTTTTGCTTTAACACTGCCTATTTCCTATGACTGAAATGTACACCTTTTTCCTCTCTTCCTTTATATAAATCTTTTTTATCAAAGTTTTCTTCAAATGCAACATTAATTTTAGAACATCTCCTCTTCTCTCCAGCTTCTAATGCCCTTCCCCTAACAACTGACTTCTATTAATTTTGTATACATTTGCTTATACTTGTCTGTATGCATATCATATTCATTTGATAGAATATAAGCTCCTAGAGGTAGGAATGGTTTTATTCATGTCTTCATATTTACTGTTCTTAGAATAGTGTTTAGCACCCAGTAATTACCCCTAGTGATTCCTTGACTGAATGATTTGACAAGATGAGTTCTAAGTTCTCTTTTATCTAAACATCTATGATTTTTTATGATTTTTTTAAGTGATAGTAAATCATTAATCCAATTTGTTCATTCATGGTGGAGCTGATATTCACATCCATGGAGGCACTATTTCCCTATTAAAAATAGTTTCTCAACTTTTGAAATACTCCAATGCTTCAGGATGGATGGAAGTTGATCCTATGTTTTCAAAGTTTATGCACACATGTCACATTGGGGTTTAATAATTTATAAAGGCTTTGACAAGGTACCTTGTGAGAGATTACATTCTGTCTGAGGACCAACTCAGAAATCACATTATTAAATGATGAATTACTGGGTCATTGATGGAGAGATTCTTGCTATAGGAAATGACAGAGAAAGCTGGAGACCAATGACATTGGGAAATTTACATTCGATAAAGGCTTTTGAATTCTATTCAGAGGGTTTAATATATTATCATATATAATCAAAAGTATCCACTGCAGGCTCCTTAGAAGCAAAAGGCAGAAAAGCAAATAAGGTTGAAGATTACTGTAAGGAAGAACTATGATGTAATGAAAACTGGAAAAAAAACACAAATACAAAAAAAAATGTGTGAAGCCACAGGTGGAATAATGAATAGTGAAAAAAAAGAACCCAACAAGATCAAAAAGCATGGTAAAATGCTACAATAAGATACCTGTAGCATCTACCTCATAGAATTATTGTAAGAATGGATGGGGTGGTGCTGGCTGATGGAGCAGCTGTGTTTCCTTGGTGTTAATTGTTCGACAAAAATTAGCACAAGCAGGAGAGAATTGATCCATACTTTGTTGCTTCTCAGCTTCAGAGGCTTCACTGAGTGTACAATGATATGCAAACAGTAAATCATGCACCAACACTCCCTCCACTTTTGTCTTGGATTATACGTTTTTCCAATTGAAGAAATTACCATCATATGAAGAAGTTTTGAATGCTGTGGGTAAGTACAATCACATCGGTAGTATACTTTCCATGATTGTACACTTTGATAATGAGATTGATGCATGCATGCCTTGCTAGAGCTAGCTTTGTGTTTGGGAGACTCTGAAAGAAAGTGTGGGAGAAAAGAGGAATTATATTGACTACCAAACTGGAGGTCTACATAGCTGTTATGTTAATGTAATTGTTGTAATACTGTGAAGCTAAGACAGTACACCAACACCATAACAGGAAAATTAAGCTCTTCTTTTTAAATTCTTAGAAAGATTCTGAAGATCACTTGGCAGCATAAGGTACCAGACACTGAAGTCCTTTGTCAAACTAAACTGCCAAACATTCAGACTCTACTTGAGAGAGTGCAACTCCTATGGGCTGATCATAGGGGTAAAATGCAAAATGTGTGCTTGACAAAAACATTATTTTATGGAGAACTCACACAGAACAAGCATTCACATGGTGGTCAGAAGAAGTTATACGAGGATACTCTCAAGAACTTTGGAATTGATTGTGTGACATGAGAGACACTTGCACAGGATTGCTCAGCATGGCATGCCCTCATCAGAAAAGGCACTGTGCTCTATGAGCAAAGCAGATTTGAAGTAACTCAAAAGAAATAAGAAATGTGCAAATTTAGAGAATCCACCCCAAATGTTCCCATTGTCTACTTGTTACTGACCAGTGGTAGAACATTCTGAGCTCATAGTGGTCTGATCAGCCACAATTGTATACACTCTAGCATAGCAATGTCACTTTGGTCCTTATTGAGAATGAAGGACAAAAATTATAACACTGTGATAATGAAAAAAAAATTAATAAGACTTCTCATAATTATATAACATAAAGTTGTTTCCAGTCTAAAATGTGGTATCTTGGAATATTGACCTCTTGAAGTTTCCCAGTGATGTTTACCTTATATATGTCAATACTTTTTTGTCTAAATCTAGTCAATCTAGACTAATTCAAGCAAATAGTAGTTTTGAATGACTTTGTTGGATCTAAACTGATTTAGTAATAGAATTGTAGCTTCAGTAGTTGAAGGGCTGTGAAATCCAATCATTCCATAATTCACACTTTCTCTCCCTTTCAATATATTTAAAAATTAACATATCTTATATGTTATAACATATAAAATATAACATGTAGCCTTCATAATAAAGACTTAACTTTTACCATTGTTTCCCTCTATTGCCCCAGGAAATATCATTTCATTTCCTAGTGTTCCATCTATATCAGTTGTAGGTATTTATGTTGAATACACAACACAAAAATTATTGGATATATTTTATTTTTTGATAATACTTTACTATTTTGTTTTCCCCAATTACATTCAAAACTTGCTTTTTTATTAAAATCTGAGTTCCAAATTCCCTCCATTTCTCCCCTGCCTTCTCATTGAGAAGGCAAAAATTTGGTAAAGGTCATGCATGTGCAGTCATGCAGAACATATCCATATTAGTCATGTTGTGAAGGAAAACAGATTTAAAAAAGTTTTTAAAAAGTGCTTTGATCTTCATTCAAACTCCATCAGTTATTTCTCTGGAGATGAGTAGCATTTTTCTTCATAAGTCCTTCAGAATTGCCTTGGATCAGTACATTTCTGAGAATAGCTAAATCATTCACAGTTGATCATTGTACAGTATTGCTATTACTGTGTACAATGTTCTCCTGGTTTTCTCACTTGACACTTTTCATCAATTCATATAAGTCCTTCCAAGTTTTTCTGAGAGATCATGCTTGTCCTTTCTTAAAGTACACCATTATTGCATCACATTCTTATAGCACATCTTGTTCAGCTATTCCCCAATTGATGGTCATCTCAATTTCCAATTCTTTGTCATCACTAAAAGAGTGACTACAATATTTTTGTGCATATAGATCTTTTCCCATTTTAAAAATTACTTTGGGATAAAGATCTAGTAGTGTTTTTGATGCCTCAAAATGGATGCCTGATTCAATTGATCTTTGGGATAGTTATGCATTTATCTTCAGAATTGTTGGATCAGTTCAGAACTCCACAAACAGTGCCTTATTGTCTCAATTTCCCCACATCTACTTTGACATTTTTCATTTTCTTTCTTATTAGCCAGTCTTATCATTGTGGGGTTGTACCACAGAGTTATTTTAATTTGAGTTTTTCTAATCAATTATGATTCATAGCATTTTAATATAAGTATAGATAGCTTTGATTACTTCATCTGAAAAGTACTCACTTATGTTATTTGACCATTTAACAACTGGGGAATTGATAACATAATATAATGTTATACTAACATAAATTTAATCAATACATTATATTTAATTATTAATAGCTAATTAATAATTAATATAAATTCAACTCAGTTCTCCATATATTTTAAAATGGAGGCTTTGCCACAGACACTCGCTGTAATATTTTTTCAGTTAACTGTGTATTTATCTTTTTTCTATTTTACCCTTTTATCCTCTGCTCTCTATCTCTCTTCCTTTACCCTGTCCATCCTCAAAAGTGTTTTGCTTCTCATTTTTCACCTCCAGTAATCTGGCTCCCCTCTATCAGTCCCACCCTCTTCTCAATCCGTGGCCCAAATATTTTCTTATAGATTTCTATACCAGTTAAGTGCACATATCATTCCCTCTTTGAACCAATTCTGATGAAAGCAAGGCTCCACATGCTCCTCCTCTCCTTCTTCATCACCCCCCCACCATCTTCCCTTTCTTTCCCCACCATTGTAAAAGCCATTTTGGTCTTTTCAGTGAGATAATTTGCTCCATGTTATCTTTCACTTTCCACTTCTCCTTATGCATTTCTCTTTATCACCCTCATTTTTTTTAGATAATTATCCCATCATATACAACTCATAAATGTGCCCCCTACAAATACTCCTTCTAATTGCCCTAATAACAATAAAATTCTTAGGAGTTATAAGTATGATCTTCTGATGCAGGAATGTAGATAATTTATCCTTAATGAATCCCTTAGGATTTTGTAAACCTTTTTGTGCTTCTCTTGAGTCTGGTGTTTGAAAGTTAAATTTTCTATTAAACTCTGGTCTTTCCAGTAGAAATGGTTGAAAATCCTTTATTTATTTAAATAACCATTTCCCACCTTCAGATTATTCCATTTTATTGGTAGATGATTATTGATCATAATACTAGCTCTTTTGCCCTGCAGAATATCATATTCCAAGCAGTTTGATCCTTCAATATAGAAGTTGCTAAGTTTTGTTGTTTTTTTTTAATTTTGTTTTGTTTTTGTTATCATGTCAGTCCACAATGTTTGAATTGTTTCTTTCTGACTTCTATCAATATTTTCTCCTTGACCTGGGACCTCTGGAATTTGACTATAGTATTCCTGGAGATTTTAATTTTGTAGTTTTTTTTTTTCAGGAGGTTATCAGTGGATTCCTTCTATTTCAATTTTGCCTTATGGTTCCATAATATCAGGGCAATTTCTTGAAAGATGAAATCTCTTTTTCCCCCTTTTATTATGGCATTCAAATAGTCCACTAATTTTCAAATTATTTCTCTGTGATATATTCTGAAGGTTTCTTGATTTTTTTCAATGAGATATTTTACATTTTCTTTTACTGTTTTTTTTTCATTAAAAATTGTTTTATCATTCCTTGATGTCTCATGGAGTGATTAGTTTCCAATTCTAATTTTTGAAGACTTTTACTACTTCAATGATCTTTTGTACTTCCATTTCCATTTGGAAAATTCTGATTTTATAAGAGATCTCTTCAGTGTAGTTTTGTGCATCTTTTGATGTTTGATGTATTCAGTTTATTAAGGTGTTATTTGCTTCAGTATTTTTATTATGTTTCATTTACTAACCTATTGACTCCTTTTTCCATAATTTTCTTGTATCACTCAATTTTATTTATTTTTTTAAAAATTTAAAAAGTGTTATTTCCTTCAGTATTTTATTGTGTTTCATTTATTATCCTATTGACTCCATTTTCATAACTTTTTTATATCACTCAATTCTTTTTTTTTCATTTTTGAAAATAAATTTATTTATTTTAGTTCTCAGCATTCACTTCCACAAGATTTTGAGTTACAAATTTTCTCCCTGTCTCTCCCCTATCAACCACCCCAAGAGAGCAAGCAAGAATACCCCTTTGCCCAATGTGTTCTCTCTTGTGTCTTTCCCCATTGCTCCCTTGCTTTCCTGTAAGGCAAGATTGATTTCTATACCTCATTGACTGTATATCTTATTTTCCCAGTTGCATGTAAAAACTATTTTTGGCATTTGTTTTTAATTTTTATTAATTTCCAAATTATTTTCCTTCTTCCCTATTCAATCACCCCCACTGGGACAACAAGCAATTCAATATAGGTTGTACATGTGTATTTATGCAAAACATTTCCATAGGAGTTGTATTATGAAAGATGAATTATTATTTTCCTCCATCCTATCCCATCCCCATTTATTCTGTTTTCTCCTTTGACCCTGTCCCTTTTCTAAAGGGTTTGTTTACAACTACCCTCTCCCCCAATCTGCTCTCCCTTCTATCATCTCCCCTCTTATCTCCTCCCCCCTACTTTCCTGTAGGGTAAAAGACTCAATTCACTGTGTATGTTATTCCCTCTTCAAGCCACATCCAATGAGAATAAAGTTGGCTCACTCTCTTTCACCTTTATGCTCTTCCCCTCCATTGTGAGAACTTTCTCTTGACTCTTTTACATGAGATAATTTACCTTATTCTATCTCTTTGCCTTTATCCTTCTCTCAATATATTCCTCTATCACCTATTAATTTTATTTTTAGACATTATCCCTTCATTTTCAATCCATCTTGTGCCCTCTTTCTATGTATATATGTACACACACATAAACACATTCACATATATATTTATACACATACATGCTCCTATACATACATAGATGCATGGGTATGTGTATAAATATATATATATATATGTACATATATATATATATATATATATATAACCTTCAACTATCCTCATACTGAGAAAAGTATTATGAGTTATAATTATCATTTTTCCATTTCTATATAGTAAATAGAACATCTTTTATAATTCCCTTATGATTTCTTTTTTCTGATTACCATGTCATGCTTCTCCTGCCTCTTGTATTTGAAAGTCAAATTTTCTGTTCAGCTATGATCTTTTCATCAAGAATGTTTGAATGACCTCTATTTCATTGAATGACCAGATTTTCCACTGAAGTATTATCCTCATTTTGGCTGGATAGGTGATTCTTGGTTTTAATCTTATCTTATTTGATCTGCAAAATATCATATTCCAAGCCCTTCAATTCCTTAATGTAGAAACTTCTAGATCTTATGTTTTTCTGATTGTGTTTCTATAACACTCAAATATTTTACTCCCTTACTGCTTGTAATATTTTCTCCTTGACCTGGGAAATGTGGAATTTGACTATAGTATTTCTAGAAGTTTTCTTTTGGGGATCTTTTTCAAGAGGTAATCTGTGAATTCTTTCCATTTCTATTTTGCCCTCTGGTTCTAGAATATTTGGACAATTTTCCTCCATAATTTCTTGAAAGATGATGTCTAGTCCCTTTTTTGATCAGGTAGTCCAATAATTTTTTAATTACTTATCCTGGATTTTCCAATTAGATATTTCACAGTCTTCTATATTTTTTTCATTTCTTTGGATTTGTTTTATAATATTTTGATTTCTCATAAAGTCATTACCTCCCATTTACTCCAATCTAATTTTCAAGGAATTATTCTGTTCACTGAAATTTTGAAATTCCATTTCATATAAATGATTCTGCATTTTAAGTCATTATTCTCCTCATTGGCTTTTTGGACCTCTTTTGCTGTTTGAGTTAGACTATTTTTTAAGGTGTTATTTTCTTCAATTATGCTGTTGACCCTTTTATCATGATTTTCTTGAATCTTTCTTATTTCTCTTGCCCATTATTCCTCTACCTCTCTTACTTGATTTTCAAAATCCTTCTTGAGCTCTTACATGGCCTGAGACATATGCATATTTTTTGGAGGCTTTTGATGAAGGAATTTTGACTTTGTTGTCTTCTTCTGGTTATATGTTTTCATCCTTTTAGTCCCAAAACAAGATTCTGTAGTCTGATTGTGTTTCCACTGTTTGCTCATCTTGCTAGCCAATTACTTGACTTTTGAGCTCTTTGCCCCAGTAGAACTCTGCTTCCAACATGGAGTGTTCTTTTCTCAGTTTCTTGGGTTTTGCACAGTTGTCGTCAGAGTTGTTTCCAGGCACCTGCCTTAGAACTGTGAGGAGGGCTTTCTATACACAGCCTCAACCAGGTCTGCCATAACAGTGCTCCTCATGGCAGGAATATCACCCAAGCTTGTGACCCAGATCCAAGCAGTGAGAAGTAGGAGAATCCTGCCTCATTGCCAGCACAGAGATCCCTGCAAATGCTCTCTGGACAGTTCCCCCCAGGGTCTAGGAGTCTAGGGGCCAGAAGCAGCAACAGCAGCAGTTGCAGCCATAGCCATCTCCAGTGCCCTGGGGGCAGGGGCTGGACCAACGTCTTCTCTCACCCAGGATGAACATAGTTCTTCACTGACCTTTTATTTTCTCTTTAACGTTTATGGGTTGAGAAGTCTGAAACCTGACACAGCTGCCAGTGATTCACTCTCCTGAACTCTGCTTTGGCCAGTCTGGACACTGGTTGAGGCATCCCCTGGTCTGGGCCCATGCAGATCAGCTCCCAGCTTGGTGTGATAGACCCTTCTTTCTCTCTGCCAGGATGTCTTTCATGTGGAATTTGTTCTCTTTGTCACTTTGTGGGCTCCATAGGTCTAAAATTTGTGTATAGTCATATTTTACAGGTATTGGAGGTAGTTGAAGTGAGAGCTCAAGCAAGTTCCTGCTTTCACTGTGTCATCTTGGCTCCACCCTCCCTCGTTTATTTTCCAAATTTTCTTCTGCCTCTCTTACTTGATTTTTTCCAAACAATTTTGAGCTCTTCCAGGAATTCTTTTTGGGCTTGAGAGTGATTCCAATTTTCTTTGTGTCTTTGGATAGAGCAGTTTTGTCTATTGTCTTCTTCTGAGTTTGTGTTTTGAGATTCCCTGTCACCAAAGTAACTTTCTATGGTAAGGTTACTTATTTTGTTGTTTGCTTCTCCCCCACACAATTTCTTGATTTTTTTGTCTAAGTTAAGGTGGGACTCCCCATTATGGAGGGAGCACTGTCCAAAGCTTTAGGACTTTCTTACTTCTCTTCTCAGAGGTAGTTCTGGGAACTATGCATTTTCAGTTTTTCTGGCCAGAGCAGACTGGTGAAATGATCTAAAGAGAGGTGTCATCACTGTTTTCCTGTCCTATGCTTTGGTCTGTGAGTAACCACAAGCACTCTTTTCTACCTTGGAAATGTGAGAAGATTACTAACCCCCTGAGGTCCAGAGCTCTGGTTTGCTAGTGCTCCCTTTTGTCCTGGTACTGGGATCCAGGACTGGGTCCTACTGCCATGTATGGACAATACAACAATCCTGCACGCAGTGCCAAAAAAGGGATACCTGCAGTCTCCTTCTGAGCAGTTGTCTATTTTGCTGTTGGTGATCTAAGAGTTCTGTTGTTATGGCTGTTGATTCAGTCACCCCATAGTTTGACTGCTGGTTTGCTTAGTCATGGCCTTTGTTAGCACAACCTACATTGAATTATGCTGCGCTCTCATACTGGTTCAACATACCTTTCTTGCTGACCTTCTAAGTTGTATTGGACTATAAAATTGTTTCACTCTGTTGTTTTGTGAGTTCTGCCAATCCAGAATTTATTTTAAGGCATTATTTAAAACTGTTTGGAGGGGAAATTGAAGAAGCTCAAGCTACTCCTTTACTTTTCTTTTCCATTTTGTTTTCATTCTGCAGATATATTTTCCAAATATGTCCCTTTTTTTCTTGTAACTATTCAAATGCAATCAGTATTAGTCAAGTATATTCCAACTTCAAATTTGTGTTTGCCTACTTCTATGTCTGACTTCAATTTATCTTTCCAGTAAAATCCTAATAATAGGATTTATAATAATAATTATAAATAATAATAATATATTATTATTAATAATAATAGGATTAATAATAACCTCTATTCTTCCTCCACTCTGTCTACTGCACATCTATCAAAGTCATAGTCCTAGGACACATTATTCCTAGCACAAAGGAAGGGAATGAGAAAAAGCATTTATTAAGTACCTAAAATGTCCCAGAAATTGTGTGAAGTGCTTCAAAATAACATCTCATTTGTTCTTTATTAGGAGCCTGGTAAGGAGGGTGCTATCATTGACCATATTTTGCAATTGGGGAAAGTAAGGCAGATATAGGCTTTTTGATTTGCCAATGGTCACATATATAGTTATGTCTGAACTCAAATCTTCCTGATTCCAGGACCCAAATACCTATTGTTACCACCAAGTATCCTCAGGAGTGCTGTGCTTGGGAAAAGCTCAGAGACATAGAGGGGGAATGTACCTTAAAAGATTTCTGACTTAACCCCTTCATTTTTCACCTAAAGAAACCTACAGTAGGTAGTCAGTATTGGAGATGGGAGTTGAACCCACGTATTCTGACTTCAGAATCAATGGGTTTTCCTCTTTACTATGTACACTTTCAGGATTTGGAATTAAAAGGCAAAAAGAAAGGAAAGAATTAGACAAACAAATATTAAATGTTTACTAAGTGTCACACACTATGTTAAACTTTGGGTTTACAAATAGAAGGGTAAAAAGCCATAGTGTTTATCTTCAAGGCCTTAATCCTAATGGGGGAAGAAAACAAACAAAGAAATCAGGTTGGGGAAGATAAATGTACTCAAAAAAAGGGCCATAAATTTGTAGAGAATATTTGAATTTAAACCTGATACCAGTAAAGAGAGGTTAGACACAGTCCCTCCACAAACTAGAAAATCCAAGCAGAAATAACCAATAGCAATAAAGTTGGGGGTAGAGTACTAAAAATGAAAAACAAACAGTTCATAAATCAAGGAATTTATATTCTGTGTGGGTAAATAAAATTCAATTCAAATATGTCTTTTTGTATACCATTTTTATACTATTTAAGAAAATAAAGCCTTATATTATAATTAAATGCCAAGCAAGGTACTTATGTATGTAATACAGAACTTAGAATTACCAAAAACAAACAAACAAACAAAATTACAAAACAACTCATGACCTGTTTGCTTTTGTCCAAGTTCTTTAAACTCTTTCCATCCCAATTTTCATATCTTTATAATGGATATTTTAATATCTACCCCATAAGTTTGTTGTTAGCCTCAAAGTAATGATGTGTGCCAAAACGACGTAATTTTGTATACAAAAACTCTCTATAAATGTATGAAATGTGAACTCTATTAATTTTTAATTTTTCTCTTATCCTTTGCATAATAAAAGTTCCTTGAGGCCAAAGACTTTTTTTAATCTGTCTCCTCATCATGTGACATAATGTTTTCCTTATAGTAGGTGTTTAATAAATGCTTATTTAATTCATTAGACTAGCTCTTGGTATATTTTGAGTACTACCCTTCACCTCCTACTTGTCCAGTCACATTTATTATACCATTATCTTAAAGTTAGGAGGGAAAAACATATTCTCCCAGAAAGAACTGGAATTTAAATCAGGAAGACTTGAGTTCAAATTCCATTTCATTTAATTGTTAGGCATGTAATGCTGGGTGCCATTGACGTCTCTTTCCTTATCAGTAAAATGAGGGGATTGTGCTTGATGGCTTTTAAAGTCATTTCTAGCTCTGAATATATTTTCTTATGATTTCTGCCATTTCCAAATTTTTGAACTTCTATTATATCCTATCATGAATTTTCAGGAAGAAAAATATGCCTTGCAGACTCCATAGAAACATGATCTATAAGTCTGATACCTCATCCTTGTGAACTTCATCAGAAAACAGCATATGTTCTTTATAAAGTGCTAGGAAGAAAGTACTAGCAGAGATATAAAGGACAGAGCATTCATTATAATTGGAATGGATGTGCAACACTCTGAGAAAAAAAGAAATCATCCAAGAAGGGTTGATTGACGAAAAAGAATTCTAGTTGGTCAGCAGGGTAGATGGCAAATACTGTGATTGTGTTTGTTAGGAGGATAAAAATTGGTTATTCTATTGATAATTACACAGATTATCTTTAATATTTTTGGACAACATTAACTCTACCTCTTCAGACAGTGAAACAGAACCCTTTGAGAATTATTTTTTGGGGAGGGTTTTTTTTTTGTTTTGTTTTTCTAATAAGCAATGTTTTATAGGTCAAATTGCAGTAATAAAAAAGCTCATTTAATTCCAGTTATAAGAAAAGAGATTTACAGTATATTCTCACTGTGGCAAAAATATACAAGTTTGTGTGTTTAAGGGATATATCATATTATGAATAATGGAGAAACTCAGAATTAGGAAGATTTAGTTTACAGACTTAATGTATGCATAGCAGCTGTGAATTTCTTGGTGAAATCACAGTGAGATGTGTCTCCTACACATCTCAAACTGCTCTGTCATACAGTGAGACTATAAGTTGTAGAGCATTTGCATTAGAAGAGGAGTTTCCTTACAGAAGATGATTGACTCCTGGGCATCCTTGCCCTCTAGTAATACAACCACTTTGTCCAAAAGTAGTACTTGAACCTAGTTCATTCTGACATCAAGGCCAAGGCAATGGCAGCATCCATTTTTTCATGTTGCCTATCAATGCATGTATAGATAAATATAGACAAATGATAAAAAGAGGAAAGCTAAAATTTATATAGTGTTTTCTACTATGAGCAAATAGAGTTCTCTCTGTATCTCTGTCTCTGTGTGTGTGTCTCTCTCTATAGATCCATGATTCCAATGTTTTAAGGAACTGAGGAGCTTCCCAAAATAGGTAAGCAATAGTCCTGCAAAAAAAAGTCTGAGAGTTATCTGGGGTCACTGACAAATTAGGTGATTTCAAAAGGGTCATACAGACAGTGATTTCAAAAGCAAGACCTGAATATGATTTTCTAGACTCTGACACCAGCTTTCTGTCCAGCACATCACATTGCATTTAGATAGGTGATTGTTAGCTAGCATTTCAGATATATATATATATATATATATATATATAATATTATATAGTTACCTTATGGAGACACATCTATGTAGATAAATACAGCTACTTAGATATATCTATGGATACATCCACATGTATATACATGTGCATCTTTGTGTTTTACACATGTGTATATGCACATGTGCACAGAAACATGCATGCATACATATGTGCACAGTCCACACTCTAGTCTTCTAGAACAATTATTTCAAAATCTCTGACTCTAGAGAAACACTTCACTGAAATAACAAGGCAAAAAATACTGATATGTGTCAGTTCAGGCAGAAGACAAGGATTCCATCTTCCTAGGCAGATGCCACCAACATTTAAACAGCTGTCAGAACCAGCTCAAACAGTCGTCCGTCTTGACCTTAAAGCCAATTTAGTTTTTAAATGTTATTTTAAAAAAGCAGAGAAAAAACAACACAGCACAGTTACACAGCTGCCTGAAATATTAAATGAAAGAATGAACATCTGCTCAGTCGCTCTTCAAACTCTAATGGGTTGGAGAGAAATTCTGTTGTCTTAGATCTTTAAGAACATCTGAGACCTATACAGTTTCAGCACCTGTGAAAGCTCCCTTCTCCAAACTTGATTTCACACTTCAAAGCATATTACTCCAATTCTCTGCCAAACATATGCCATATAACAAGACAACAAATTATTAATAATATTTACACCACTGCAGACCCTTTTCCAATGAATATTTTAGAGGGAAAACTAAGTTGCTGTTTGGACTTTAATAAACCTATACTTCAGGAGGACAAACATCTTGTCTTTGGGAAAAGAGGGTTGAAAGAGAAGAAACTTGGAGAAAAAAAATTGGAAAATCATTTTAAATTTATTTCAACAGTGGGCATTAAAGAATTACTCAGCTTAGAATTATCTATATTTATAGTATAATGAAATTAAAATATTATTCCCTGGAATATTATCTTTTCATTCAATCTTTTACATGAAAATCATTATTTAAAAAAATCAACCTCCCAGTAAAGTTTTTTCTGAAAGAATAAAGATACCCTACAGTTTTGAAAGAATGTTTCTGCAAAATTAATGTAAGAGATTTCTACTGAAAGAATAATGTGTCTGCAAATTTTAAAGGTGATTCTTAGCCTGTAAATTTGCAAAGCTACAGTTTTAACACTCTAATGTCTACCCTTCATGCAAGCTAATATATTTGTCTGTAAAAAGTTTTTAACAAGAAGCTGAAAGGAAAATCTCTAGTGAACAGGGGAATCTTGTGTACTTTTTATCTCTTTGGAATATTTAAAATATAATTTATATAGTTTTTTATAAGTTGATAGGCATAGATAGGAAAAAAAAACTGAAAAGTTTACAGGAGATACTGGTGGTAGAAAAGGCAGTGTAATGCTAAAATATATGGGTGATATGACCCTGAGAAAAGTTAATATGATTTCAAGGTATAGTGAGAGGCATAGTATCCAGAAGAAGATGATGAAATAATCATGTTCTCATTATTTTATGCATGCAACATTTTCAATATTATTTCATTTATAGACAGGAATGGTCTTCATCATATACTTCTAATGACAGTAGGCTGATGATCTTTATGAGATGTTGATCTGAGATGAAGCCAACATGTATTGGTTTCCTATCATTATTTCTATGTCAGTTGAGTGCCACTAACAAACACACATTCATGTGCACACACATATTCCATTGCACACATATTTTATTGTTTTTAATTCTCTGGTTTTGCGGATAGTTGCTGCAAGGACAGTTTCAAGAGTAGCACACCAGTTATTGTAAGAGACCTAACCATACCCAGGGAATTCAAGGATTAGTTAAGATCATAATGAAAGACAATTAGTCACACCAAAAAAATGCTAAGGAAAATGAAACCAAATTTAACCATAACAACAATACCAAAATTTCAGAAATTATTGCTGCATTAGAGTCAAACTACTTCTTAAAAACCAAACAAGGAAAGTTCTTCACAGGAGCCTAATAACATGAAAGTTTATATAAAGTCAGATGATTTGAGACTTCCAAAGGACTGTCAGTAGTCACTTTGTCCACTCTATTAACCAAAGAAATACTTAATACAATATAGATCTGGCAGATTGCGATCATGTCTCAAATTGAAGACCACAAGTAAAGGGAAACCAGTCACCATTCCAAGTAGCCCATTTCATGGATACATAGCCTTAGCAAACAACCCTCATGTCATGCCTAAATTAGTTTTTTTTTTTCTTTTCTAATTTCCATTAATTGTTTCTGATTCAATTCTCTGGGACAAAAGGCAATGAGTCTACATGAAAGAGTCTTAAACACTTGAAGACAACTGTTATGTCCCCTATAAGTCTTCTGTAAATTAATCAAATGGGCATTTAAGTGGTGTAGTGAATAAAGCACAGGGCCATGAATGAGGAAGATTCATCTTCCTGAGTTCAATCTGGATTCACACAAATTAGCTGTGTGACCCTGGGCAAGTCATTTACACTGTTTGCCTCAGTTTTCTCATATGTAAATTGAATTGGAGAAGGAAATGGCAAACCATTCCAGTTTTTCTGCCAGGAAAACACAAATGGGATCAGAAAGAGTCAGACAGGGATGGCACAGGAGGGCTGAGAGAGGCAGGCTGGAAAGCCGATGTTGCAGTGTGCAGAGGCAAGCCAGGAAAGCATAGTGTGCAGAGGCCTGATCAATGAGGGGAGCAAGTCGTCCCACCTACCACAAAGGCCATTCTCAGGCCTATCACCAAAGGGCTGGGACTGGAAAGAGCGAGGTAAAAATCAAATGCAGGACCCCTTGTCAGGGACAGCAAATACTCCTGGGACTACCAATCTATAGACCAGAAATTTTAAAAGCCCCTATCAGGACTTCCAAGGGCCAGGATGGCAGACTGAACCCCAGCTGCTCCAAAATATAGTAATTATTGCTCCAGGGCAAAACTCTAAACAGTAATGGTTTGGGAACCTAAGAGGAAGGGCGTGGCTAGGGCCCTGCCTCAAAATGGGTAGAAAGCAGACTACAAAGAAAAAGACTCTGGAGTCCTACTATCCTCAGTGGGAGAAACAAAACTCAGAGGGAAACAATGTTGATTCCATACCCACAGCTGAAACATCTACAGGGAATGGGTCCCAAGCACAGAAAGCTTTCCTAGATGAGTTCAAAAGGAACTTTGAAAACCAAATGAGAGATATGGAAGACAAAAGGAATAATTCTTCTAAAATAAAAATTGCAAAACTAGAAAAACACTATAATGAAGAAAACAGCTCCTTAAAAAGAAAAGTGGATGATATGGAAAAGGAGCTCCAAAAATTAACCCAGGAAAATAATTTGCTAAAAACTAGAATCAACCAAATTGAAGCAAATAACTCTATGAGGAACCAAGAATTAGTCAAACAAAACAACAAGAATGAAACATTAGAAGAAGAGGTAAAATATCTCCATGGAAAAATAACTCACCTGCAAAACAGATTCAGGAGAAATAATCTGAGAATCATAGGCCTACCAGAAAATCATGATGAAAAAATAAGCCTGAACAGCATCCTCCAAGAGCTCATCAAGGATAACTGCCCTGAGATACTAGAACCTGAGGGCAAAATAGAAATTGAGAGAAGCCACCGGACACCTCCTGAAAGAGATCCCAAACTGAAAAGTCCTTGAAATGTTGTGGCCAAACTCCAGAACTACCAGGTAAAGGAGAAAATACTTCAAGCTTTCAGAAAGAAACAATTCAAATATTGAGGAACCAGAGTGAGGATGTCACAGGATTAGGCAGCCTCTATACTGAAAGATCAGAGGCAGTGGAATGCAATTTTTCGCAAGGCAAAAGAGCTCGGGTTACAACCAAGGGTCACCTACCCAGCGAGATTGAACATATTCTTGCAAGCAAAGAGATGGTCATTCAATAATATACCAGATTTTCAGACCTTCCTGATGAAAAAGCCAGAGCTCAATGGAAAATTCAACCTCCAATTACAAGACGCAAGAGTGACATAGAAAGGGAAAACACACGCACACACACACACACACACACACACACACAAACACACACCCTGTTAATTAATAAGAGCAAACTGTTTATACATGAGTACAGGGTATGAGTATAAATTACACAAAATGGTGATAAAAAAATCTTATTAAGTATTACAAAGGGACTTAAATGGAAGAAGAGGAATGAATAAAGTGGAAAAGAGTAAATTATGCCACACAAAGAGGCATACAAACAATACAGCAGAGGAAAAGAAGGGAGAGAGATGAGTATTATATGAGCTTTTCTTCATTTTTTTCTGGTGCAAGGAGGGAATAACACACCCAGTTAAGCATAGGACTCTATGTGGAGAAGAGATACAAAACATATCATAATAGATGGAAAGAGGGGAGGGAAAGGAGCTTTGCATGAGATTTGTTCCTGTCAGTCTTGGTGTGAAGAAGAAATAACATACTTCATTATTTATAAAAAAATATCCTATGGGCAATAGGAGGGGGAAAGGACTATGAAAGGAGGGGGGTAGTGAGAAAGGAGGGAAGAAGTAAGGGGGAAGGGGAAGAAAAGGGAGGGGGCCTGATAAGGGAATATTGAGGGAGGCAGTGGTCAAGTAGGGGAAGAGAGAAGGTGGGAAAATATATAAGTATTAACAGGGGAGAGAAAAGAATGGAGAGAAAGAAACATAATAATCACAACTGCGAATGTGAATGGAATGAACTCTCCCATAAAACAGAGGTGGATAGCAGAATGGATTAAAAACCATAATCCTACATTATGCTGTTTAGAAGAAACACATCTGAAAGAGAGGGATACACACAGGGGAAAGGTAAAGGCTGGAGTAAAATATATTATGCCTCAGGTAAAGTAAAAAAAAAGCAGAGGTAGCAATCCTTATCTCAGACATAGCAAAAGGAAATATTGATCTAATTAAAAGAGATAAGGAAGGAAAATGCTAAAGGCACCATTGAGAATGAAATGAAGCAATATCATTACTTAACATATATACACCAAGTGTTACAGCATCCATATTCCTAGTGGAGGAGATAAGGGATATAGAGGAAGAAATGGATAGCAAAATTATACTAGTGGGGGGCCTTAATCTCTCCCTCTCTGAACTTGATAAATTCAACCTCAAAATAAACAGGAAAGAAGTTAAGGAGGTGAATAGAATTTTAGAAAGAGTAGGTATGATAGATCTCTGGACAAAACTGAATGGGGATAAAAAGGAAAATACCTTCTTCTCAGCAGTACATGGCACATACAGAAAAATGGACCAGGTACCAGGACACAAAAACCTCACAATTCAATGCAGAAAGGCAGAAATAATAAATGCATCATTCTCAGATCATAATGCAATAAAAATTATATGCAATAAAGGGATATGGAAAGACAGACTAAAAACTAATAGGAAACTAAACAATTTAATACTAAAAAATGAGGGGTTCAAACAAGAAATCATAAAAACAATCAGTAACTTCATTCAAGAGAATGACACCAATGAGACAACATAACAAAATTTGTGGGATGCAGCAAAGGCATTGCTATGGAGAAGTTTCATATCCCTGAGTTCATATGTGAATAAATTAGAGAAAAAGGAGGTCAATGAATTGGGAATGCAATTGAAAGAGCTAGGGAAAAAAAAAACAAATTGAAAATCCCATATTAAATACTAAATTAGAAATACTGAAAACAAAAGGAAAGATTAAGAAAATTGAAATTAAGAAAACTCTTGAATTAATAAATAAATCTAAGAGCTAATTTTGTTAAAATTGATACACCTTAAGGCAATATGGAAAAAAAGAAAACCAAATTATGAGTATCAAAAATGAAAAGGGTGAACCAACCACAAATGAAGAGGAAATTAGAACAATAATTAGGAATTATTTTGCCCAGTTGTGTGCACATAAATTTTACAATCTTAGTAAAATGGATGAATAATTATAAAAATATAAGTTGCCCAGATTAACTGAAGAGGAAGTAAATTTCTTAAATAAACCTATCTCAGAGAATGGGAAAAAATCTCCAGGCGAGATGGATTTACTAGTGAATTCTATCAAATATTTAAAGAACCATTGATTCTAATACTCTACAAATTATTTGGGAAAATTAGTGAAGAAGGAGTACTACCAAATTCTTTTTATGACACAATTATGGTACTGATACCTAAATCAGGAAGAGGTAAAACAGAAAGAAAATTATAAGCCAATTTCCCTCATGAATATAAATGCAAAAATTTAAAATAAAATATTAGCAAAAAGACTACAGCAACTTATCACAAGAATAATATACTTTGATCAGATAGGATTTATTCCAGGAATGCAAGTATGGCTTAATATTAGGAAAACCATCAGTATAATCGATCATATCAACAATAAAACTAGCAAAAACGACATGATTATCTCAATGGATGCATAAAAAGCTTTTTACTAAATAAAAAAAATCATTGCTATCAAAAACACTAGAAAGCATAGCAATAAATGCAGCCTTCCTTAAAATGAAGAGGTAGCATCTATTTAAAGCCATTAGCAAGTATTACATCTAATGAGGAGAAGCTAGAAGCATATCCAATAAGATCAGGGGTGAAAAGAAAGTCCACTATCACCCCTCTTATTCAATCTGGTACTAGAAGTGCTAGCTTTAGCAATTAGAGAAGAAAAAGAAATCAAAGGAATCAAATTAGGCAAATAAGAGTCCAAGTTATTACTTTTTGCAGATTATATGATGATATCCTGAGAGAATGCTAGAGAATCAAGTAAAAAACTACTTGAGACAATTAATAAATTTGGCAAAGACGCAGGATATAAAATAAACCCACATAAATCCTCAGCCTTCCTATAAATTCAACAGCAAGAGATAGAAAGAGAAATCCCATTTAAAGTTACTGTAGACATTATAAAATATTTGGGAGTCTACCTGCCAAAACAAATGCAAGACCTATATGAACCCAACTACAAAACACTTTTCACATGAATAAAGTCAGATCTAACTAATTGGAAAGACATCAATTGCTCATGGCTGGGTCGAGGTAATATAATAAAAATGACAATTTTACTCAAATTAAATTATATATTTAGTGCCATACCAATCAGTTTACCAAAAAAAATTACCTTATAGAGGTAGAAAAAATAGTAATAAAATCATCTGGAAGAACAAAATGTCCACAATATCAAGGGAATTAATGAAAATTAATGCAAGGGATGGTGGACTACGTATACCAGATTTCAATCTGTACTATAAAGTAACAGTCCTCAAAATTACTTGGCACTGGCTGAGGAACCTAGTGGATCAATCAATAGATTGGGTACACTAGACTCAGCAGTCAATAACTATAGTAATCTACTGTTTGATAACTCCAAAGATCCCAGTTTGGGGGATAAGAACTCACTATTTTGGGGCGGCCAGGTAGCACAGGGAGTAAGAGCACCAGCTCTAGTGTCGGGACGACCTGGGGATTGAATCTGGGCTCCAACACTTAGCACTCACTCAGAAACACCTGGCCGTGTAACCTTGAGCAAGTTACTTAACCCTGATTGCTTAAAAAAAAAAAAAAAAAGAACTCACTATTTGATAAAAAAAACTTCTGGGAAAACAGAAATATAGTATGGCAGAAACTGGGCATAAACCATTATCTAACACAATATACCAAAATCAAGTCTCAACGGGTGCATGATCTATCTATAAAGGCTGATACTGCAAGCAATCTGGGAAAGGAAGGGATAATTTGCCTGTCAGATTTGTGGAGAGGGAAAGACTTTATGACCAAACAAGAATTAGAGAGCATTATAAAATGCAAAATGGATAATTTTGATTTAATTAAATTGAGAAGCTTCTGTACAAACCAAGCCAATTTAACCAGGATTAGGAGGAAAGTGAAAAATTGGGAAAGAATTTTTACAACCTATGTCTCTGATAAATGACTCATTTCTAAATTATACAGAGAATTGAGTCAAAACGAAAACAAGTCATTCCCAAATTGATAAATGGTCAAAGTATATGAATAGGCAGTTTTCAGAGGAAGAAATTAAAGATATTTATAAGCATATGAAAAAATCATCTAAATCACTATTGATTAGAGAAATTCAAAACAAAACAACTCTGAGGTACCACATCTAACCAGTCAGATTGGCTAAGATGACGAAACAGGAAAATGACAATTGCTGGAAAGTATGTGGGCAAATTGGAACACTAACGTATTGCTGGTGGAGTTGTAAAATTATCCAACCTTTCTGGAGATGAATCTGGAATTATGTCCAAAGGGTTATCAATAATTTCATACCCTTTGACTCAGCAATACCACTTCTAGGGCTGTATCCCAAAGAGATCATAGAAATGGGAAAAAAAAACCCATATGTACAAAAATATTTATATCAGCTCTTTTTTGTGGTGGCAAAGAATTGGAAATTAAGGGGGGTGCCCATCAATTGGGAAATGGCTGAACAAGTTGTGGTGTATGCATGTTATTGAATACTATTGTGCTATAAGAAACCAGCAGCAGATGGATTTCATATTTACCTGGAGAGGCTTATATGACCTGATGCTGAGTGAGAAGAGTAGAGCCAGGAGGAATTTACAAACAATTACAGACACAATGTATGTGGGATGACTAACTTTGATAAACTGGACTCTCCTCAGCAGTCCAGCATCATAAGTCAACTCCAAAAGACTCATGATGGGGAGAGATGTTTACATCCAAATAAAGAACTGTGTTAGAACCCAGGTTGAAGCAATCTACCTGCTTGTTTCTTTTTCTTGTTTGGTTCAGTTTCCTCTTTCACATTGTTCATTCCATCTGATACAATCCTGCTTTATAACCTGATTAACGTGTAATGTGAAAGTATTTGCAGATATTATACTTGATTGTATGCAGCCATGGGGGATGGGAGGAGGGAGAGAAAATTTGAAACTCAAGTAATTGTGGTAATGAATCTTGTAAACTAAAAGTAAACTAGTTAATAAAAACCAAAAAAAAAAAAAACCAGAAAAAGTAAAAAAAAAAGAAGAGTCAGACAGGACTGAAAAACAACTAAACAAAAAAGCTAATCATGACCAGTTCCTTAAACTTATGCTCATGTGGCATGGGGACTAGGCAATAGAATGCCATTTAAATGCTTTCCTCACAAATTCCACAACTTTTCAGTGTCTGAACCTTTGGCAGACAAAACTGCTCATGCTATTTCTTAGGACAACTGATGAGGGTGCATTAAAGTGGGATTATCAGTACCTCATCACTATGCATTCTTTTTAACACAGTCCAAGTTTGTTTTCATTACTTTGACTTTCACATCAAACTTCTAATTCATAATGAATTTCCAGGTCATAAAAACCCAGTTGTTGTTGTTGTTGTTTATCAGAAAACTATTATTAAGCAATGCTTTTGTCACCTTATACTTGCAAAGATAAATGTTTTAAATTTTTAAATACAGAACTTCATATTTCATTATATTAAGTCAAATTATTTAGGCTTCTGAGATCCCTTTGTATATAACATGTGATTTATGACTCTTACCTTTGCATACTTGGATAATTGGGTATATATACTACCTATCCTTTTATCTAAGCTATTGCCCAAAATATTTAAGCATCATTGGCCAAGAACAAATACCTGCAGGATTCAACTGGATACTTCCTGACATGTTGATACCAAAAATTAACAATTCCTTTGATGACCATCCCATCAGATCAGAATCAATCTGGTTACATTATTATGTAATTCATATCTCTCTATTTTCTCAATAAGAATAGTATAAGATACTTTATAAAATGCTAAGATATATGTAAATTATATCTACAATCATTTCCTTTTATACCAGTTTTATAAGCCTTTCAAGAAATATTTTCCTGGTCTGCCAACATGTTACCTTCATGGTTCATTAAAATTTCTGGTTCCCCTTTTAAATGTTCAATAACCATCTCTTTGATAATCTATTCAAGTATTTTTCTTGGAATGTTATTAAAATATGTCCATTTAATGTCTAATTACTTCGGTTTACTCAACTCATTATAACCCAAATCATCCAGAAATCTATATTCAATTCTCAGATATCATCTTATTATCCAAATATTCTCTAAAACTTGTTTTTCCTCTTCTGAATCCCTCACTTCAATTGGTCAGAAGTAAGAGGAAAACCTATAATCTTATGCTCTTCAATGTCATAACAAAGACATTGTAATTGTTGACAACAGGTTTTATGTTACATATAGAAATTTTTTGCACTCATGTACACCACAAGAAGTGGGTAGTTGCCAAACAATCTTAAAGTTTCTTGCAAGATTTTTTTTCAAGCTTGACATAGTATTAATATGCTTATAAACATTTTTTTCTGGAATAGCATAATTCCCCAATGGAAGTAGAATACTACACCATGACCTTACACCATACACCACATAATGAAAACTTTAGAAATGAATTCACAATATGTCAAAAAACATGCTGCAAAGGCCTTGGAAATTACTTGATTTAAACCTTATTTGAAGCCATGGGTCACAGGCTAGATTTACAAAAATGGATGGTTCATCAAAAATACACAATGTCCTCATGATAAAACTGAGTAAAATTATGTAAGATACATAATTAAAGTAAAAAGACAATATTTCATATTATATATATTAAGATATAAAATGTTGTAAATATTATGCTATTTTACTTTGTCATGAAAATTTGTCTATTACTGAAATCACATAATACTTCACCCCAGTTGGAAAATATATCACATTTAGTTTTGGATACCTGAAATAATGACCTGAAAAATAATAATATCAGTAACAACAACTTATATAGCACTTTAAAGTTTACAAAGCATTTTATGCTTACAGGATTTCTTCAGTTACAGTTTCAAGTATCTTTGATAATCATTCATTTCCCTATTTTATTCCTTTTCTAATGGTCATTGTATAAAGGTCATTGAAAAGTTATTTCTCTTGACAGACATGACAAGGAATCTTGAATTATTTTGATAGAAGTAACCAAAGGAAAAAAAAAATCATTGCAATGAACTTAAAGAAGCTTAGTAAGTTGAATGATATTTTAGGGGGGAAAACATTACAAATTTTTAGAGTATCAAATGGAAGGTTAACAAAAAGGTATATGAATTGAGATTATGCTTCTGTGAATTTTGCTAAACAGAAGTGTTGATGATTTGCCTAGGTAAAATACTTAATGGAAATAATATAACATTGTTAGTTCAGTAAGGTATGAGCCCTCTGATGCTTGGTCCAAAGGGAAGATATGGGAAACAAATAAACAAATTTTCCTGATAGCTTTAAAAAACACTAAAATTGAAAATAACCTATAATTTTCATATCTTAAAGTTGAATGGGTTGCTTGTAGGGGCAGTGGACTTGCCTACATTGGAAGTGGTTAAGGAAAAGCTTAACAGTTGACAGATATATTCTAAAATGAATTCATTTTTCAGACACTGGTCATGTTGGTTGGCAGCTTAAGTTCCTCCAAATATGAGTTTATATACTTCTATGAATTGAAGAATAAGAGAGACCATATTTACTTCTCTGCACTAATTTGGTTCGATGTCTATTATCTGACATTTTAGCCTCTGTGGGCAAAATTGCCTAAAATTTCTCTTTGCATTTCAGTATTAATAGCAACAGAAAAAAATTGTTTTTACAATATAAAGGTTTGTCACCCTCACTGGGAATTTGAAAATAAAGCTGGTCTACATGACAAATACCTACTTCAATGCTTTAATAACAATGTTACCATAGCATTGTAGGTAATCTCTCCAATAATGGAAATCATAGGCTGTCCATTTAGTTTTTCAAAATTGGATGAAATGTAAAAGTCCTTTGAGTGATCATAGATTTATTCCAAGAAGCTCTACTATATAATGTTTTAGAATTGATTCAATTAGCAAAATGTCATAAGTGGGGAGAAGAATCTGGACTACCTCACCATCTATAGGCAATTTATTCTTGACTATTGATAATATTAATTATTATTATTATAACTGAATGTTTATATAACACTTGTTTGCAACAAGCAATTATAGCTGCAAATTAGTAAGCATCTATTTCTTGATTTTATTCTGTGTAATGCTGACTAACAAAGGGTCATTGAAAAGAAATTTCTTTTGATAGATATCACAAGGGATTCGGAACTACTTTGATATTGTTCAACAGAAAACAAATAAAAGGGGGGTGCAGAGTCAAGATGGTGGATCAGAAGCAGGAAATTACATGACATCCCCCCAAAACCACTTCACATACCTATAAAATATGACTGTAAACAAATTTTAGAGTTACAGAACCCACAAAGTGACATAGAGAAACAAATCACCCACTGAGCACAACCTGACAGGCCAAGAGGAAGGCTTCATCACAACACACTGGGAGCTGAGCACATTCCCATGTGAGCTTCTCAGTTTTGGCCCCAGGGAGGCAGCAGCTGCCAGAGAAGACTTCAGGAGAGTGAAGCATCAGCAGATGGGCAGTTTCCAGATTTCTCAACCCATAAATGCCAAAAAGAAAGTAAAAGTTCATTGTGGAATTCTGTGGGAAAGGAAGGGCATGGTCCTGCCCCTGCCCATGGGGTGACAGGGAGCAGAGGCACAGAGGCAGTAGCTATAACATTTGCCAAATGGCTGCTTCCAGAGGGCCTAGCCTACAGATAATAGCGGTACAAAGCAACCATTCAGAATGTAATTGTTCTTGCTTTGACCTGCTTAGATCTGGGTCACTTTCTTGAGCGATGGTGCTGAGGTGAGAAACATCAGTTTCCCAGTGTGGTGTCTGTAGGTAGGGTGCCCCCCTCAGACCTCTGACAACATTTTCAAAAGCCCCAGCGACTTGGGACAAATCTCTCCTCTCTGGAAGCAGAGTTTTGTAATGGCAAAAAGCTCAAACGTCAAGTATTAGACTGGAAATATGAGCAAGCAGAGGAAGCACAAACAGACAATATGTCTTTTTGGGGGACACAAAAGATCAAAGCATGGAACAGGAGGAAGACAATGAAGGGAAAACTCTTGCATCAAAAGCTTACAAGAAAAATATTAACTAGTTCCAGCCATGGAGGAGTCCCAGAAGGATTTTGAAAATCAAATTTTGAAAAAAAAGAGAAGTGGAGAAAAAACTGGCAAGAGAAATGAGAATAATGAAAGAAAATCATGAAAAGAGAGTCAACAACATGACTGAAGCAAATAACACTTAAGGGGGCAGAGTCAAGATGGTGGAATAGAAACAGGACTTCCACTGAGGCTCTGGCTTCCATCTCCCCCAATTCATGTAAAAGGGGACTGTGAAAAAAAAAAAAACTTTGGAGGTATAGAACCCAAAAAATGACACAGAGAAGCTAACCTCCTGTTGAGCACAGCCTGGCAGGCCAGCAGGAATCAGACAGCACAGTGTTCTGGGTGCCCAGCTCAGCACTCTGGGAGCCAAGCACAGCCTGGTGCGAACCTGAAGTTTTAGCCCCAGGGCAGCCCTGACAAACCACCAGCTGGAGGGACCCCAGATCACCAGCAACTGTGGCAGTCTCCAGAATTATCAACACATAGATGGAAAGGAAAAATTGAGAGGTCAGTGCAGTGTGGACTTTGGGATCCAGCAGTTGAGACTGTATCAGCTTTTGCCTCTGGGGTGAGAAGCTGCTGAGGAGCCATGTGGCAGCTTCAGCTCCTGGTATGGAGAGTGTAGGAGGAGCAAGCAATCAGTCTGAAAGTTAATCACTATTGCTTTAACCTGCCTGAATCTGGATTGTAGTCTAGGGTGGAGGTCCTGGGGTGTGTGACCAGATTGCCAGCACATGTGGAGGCTTCAGAGAGGACACCCAACTAATACCTTTGACAGCTGAGAAAACCCCAGCATTTGGGATGAAGCTCCCCTCTCTGGTGGCAGAGTCCTAGAGTGGCCAAAAGCCCAGGGGTCGAGTGGCTGAGTGGTGATATGAGCAAGCAAAGGAAGCAAAATAAACAGAGTACCCCAAATTTTCACTCCTATTTTGGTGACAAAAAGAATCAAAGCATAGAGCAGGAGGGAGACAGTGAAGTCACAACACATGCAGCAAAAGTTAGAAAGAAAATTACAAGTTGGTTACAGGCCATGAAGGACCTTAAGAATCAAGTAAGAGAAGTAGAGGAAAAACTGGGAAAGGAAATGAGAATGATGCAAGAAAATTATGAAATGAGAGTAAACAGGCTGACTGAGGAAAATAAAACCTAAAAATAGACTAGCTCAAATGGCAAAAGAGGCTAAAAAGTTAATGAGAAGAATGCCTTAAAAAGCCAAATTTGAAAAATGGAAAAACAATCCGAAAAGCTCACTGAGGAGAATCATTCCTTCAGAATTAGACTGGAGCAAATGGAAGGTAGTGACTTTATAAAAAATCAAGATACTGTTAAATAGATTCAAACAAATGAAAGAATAGAAGGAAAAGTAAAATATCTCATTGGAAAACCCACTGACTTGGAAAATAGATCCAGGGAAGATAATTTAAAAATTATTAGACTACCTGAAAGCCATAATCAAGGAAAGAACCTAGAAATCATCCTCCAAAAAATTCTCAAGGAAAACTGCCCTGATGTTTTAGAGCCAAAGGGCAAAATAGATGTTGGAATTATGCACCAATCACCTCCTGAAAAAGATCCCAAAAAGAAAACTTCTAGGAATGTTATAGCCATATTCTGAAATTCCCAGGTCAAGGATAGAATAATACAAGCAGCCAGAAAGAAACAATCTGAATATTCTGGAAACACAATCAGGATAAAACAGGATCTGGAAGCTTCTACACTGATGGATCAAAGGGTTGGAATATGATATTCCAGAGGACAAAGGAGCTGGAATAAAAACCAAGAATCACTTACCCAGCAAAACTGAGTATCATGTTTCAGGGGAAAGTATGGTCACTCAGTGGAATAGAGGACTTTCAAGTATTCTTGATGAAAAAAAAAAACAGTTGAATAGCAAATTTGACATTCAGATACAAGAAGCAAGTGAAGCTTGAGAAGGTAAACAGAAAAGAAATCATAACGAACTTATCAAAGTTGAATTATTTACATTCCTACATGGAAAAATGATCATTGTAACTGATGAAACTTTTTCTCAGCATGAATTTAGTTGAAGGGAATACACACACAAACACATATATACATATATATGTATATATGATGGTATATGGGCTTAGGAATACATATGTGAATGTGTGTATATATGTCTAGAGGTATACATAGATAGAGGGCACAGGACCAATTTAATTGAAAGGGATGATACTTAAAAAGTGAAATTAAAAGGTGAGAGAGGAATATAACAAGAGGAGATGGGGGGGAGACAGAACTGGGTAAATTGTCTCATATATAATAGGCAAGGAAAAATAGTACAATGGAGGGGAAGAACAGGAAGGCATAAAGACAAAACCCTATTCTCATTGAATTTGGCTCAGGGAGGGAATGGCATATACCCTAAATAGGGTATCTCACCCTACAAGAGAGTAGGGGAAAGGGGATGAGAGGGTGGATGATGGAAGAGAGGCAGGTTGGGGGGAGGGAGTTGGAAGCACCCACTTTTGAAAAAGGACAGGATCAAAGTAGAGAATAGAACAAGTGGGAGGTGGGATAGGAGGGAGGGCAATATAGTCAGTCTTTTCCAATATATCTACTATGGTAATGTTTTGCATAGCTAAACATGTACAACCTATACTGAATTACTTATCTTCCTAGTAAGGGTGGATGACAAAGGAGGAAGGAAATGAATCTGGAATCCAAAGTTTTAAAATCAAATGTATAAAATATATAAATACTATTATTAATACTATTTTACATGTAATTGGAAAATGAGATATACAGGTATTGGGACATAGAGATCCACCATGCCCTACTGGAAAAGTCAAAGGGGGTATTCGAGAAGATATGGGAGACAGCAGATTGGAGGAGGTGATATCCTGAGAGACCACTATTTTGTGGCGGTGGGTAGGGGCAAAACAGGAAAAAAAAATTTGTAACTCAAGATCTTGTGGAAATGAATGATATAAACCAGCAGTTAATAAAGCATTTCAAAAGAATATAACACTTTAAAAAATAGTCTATCCTAAATGGCAAAAGAAGCCCAAAAAGCCAATAAGAAGAATGCCTTAAAAAGTTGAATTTGCCAGATGGGAAAGGAATCTCAAAAACTCACTGAAGAGAATAATAACTTCAAAAATCAAGTGGAGCAAAAGGAAGCTAATGTCATCATGAGAAATCAATATACTATAAAACAAATCCAAACAAATGAAAAAATTAAAGGCAATGTCAAATATCTCATTGGAAAAACTGCTGACCTGGAAAATAGATCCAGGAAAGAACACTGAAAATTATTGGGCTACCTGAAAGCCATGATCAAAAAAAGAACCTAGAAATCATCCTTCAGTACATTCTCATGGAAAATTTTCCTGATATTGTAGAACCAGAAGGCAAAATGGGAATTGAAAGAATTCACCAATTGCCTCTTGAAAAACATCTCAATATTCTTGACTATATGCTGCCATGGGGAGGAGGGGAGGGAAGGGGACAAAATGTGAAACTCAAGGAATTGTGGAATTGAATCCTTTAAACTAAAAGGAAACAAATTAATTT
Source organism: Petaurus breviceps papuanus (assembly GCF_028583685.1). Taxonomy (NCBI): domain Eukaryota; kingdom Metazoa; phylum Chordata; class Mammalia; order Diprotodontia; family Petauridae; genus Petaurus; species Petaurus breviceps. Next base: position 32,691,080 of record NW_027186473.1, read on the forward strand.
TAAAAATTTTAAAAAAGGAAAAAAAATCTCAAAAAGAAAACTCCTAGGAACATTATAGCCAAATTCCAGATTTCCCAGGTTAAGAAGAAAATATTACAAGCAGCCAGGAAGAAATAATTTGAGTACTGTGGAAACACAATCAGGATAACACAAGACCTAGCAACTTCTACATTAAGGGATCAAAGGTCTTTGACCACAATATTCTCGAGGTCAAAGCAAATGGGATTAAAACCAAAAACCACCTACCCAGCAATAATGAGTATAATGTTTCAGGGGAAAACATGATCATCCAATGAAAGAGAAGAATTTTGAGCATTCTTGATGAAAAAAAAAACAGAGTTGAATAGAAAATTCAACTTTCAAATACAAGAAGCAAGACAAGCATGAGAAGGTAAACAGCGAAAAGAAATCATAAGGAACTTATTAAAACTTAGCTATTTACATTGCTACATGGTAAAATGATAATTGTAACTCATGAGACTTTTCTCAGTATGAGGATACTCAAAAGTAATATATGTGTCTATACATATACGTGTTTATATAGGAAGATATATGTGCCTATAGATACATATGTGAGTGTGTATATATGTGTGTGTGTGTGTGTGTGTGTACACATATACATAATAGAGGGCATAGGATCTGTTGACAAGGAAGGAACGATATCTAAAAATAAAATTAAGATGTGAGAGAGGAATACAATGAGAGGACATAGGGAGAGACAGTATAGGTAAATTACCTCATATAAAAGGCAAGAGAAAACTGTAACAATGGAGGAGAATAGCAGGAAGGTGAAAGGGAATGGGACAACATGATTCTCACTGAATTTGCCTTAAGGAGGGAATAACATATACACTCAAATGGTTATCTTACCCTACAGGAAAGTAAGGGAGAAGTGGATGATAGGGGGAATGATAGAAGGGAGGGCACTTTGAGGGGAGGGTAATTAGAATCACAAATTTTTGGAAAAGGAAATGGTCAAAGTAGAAAATCGAATAAGTGGGGGTCGGCAGAATAGGCTGGAGGGAAATAAAGCCTGAAGATCATAGGGGGACAGAAAACATTCTGTGGATAATTGCTCTTGCTTTAACCTGCTTGGAGCAGTATCATGGTCTTGGGTGGTGATCCTGGAGTGTGTGGCAAGTAAACCAGAGCTTGTGGGGGGCTGTAGAGAGGGCACCTTCCTAATAGTTCTGGCACCTGTGAAAACTCCAGTAATTTGAGACAAAGCTCTCTCTATTCTGGAAGCAGAGTTCTACAGTGGAAGGAACTCAAAAGTCAAGTAATTGGCTGCCAATATGAGTAAGAAGAGGAAGCAGAAATAGATCATAAAATCCTTTTTGGGGGACAAAAAGGATCAAGGCATGGAGCAGGAGGAAGACAATGAAGTCAGAACTCCTGCATCAAAAGCCTCCAAGAAAAATATGAATTGGTTATAGGCCATGAAAGAGCTAAAGAAGATTTTTTTTTTGCTTTTTGGAGGGCATTTGGGGTTAAGTGACTTGCCAAGCATCACATGCCTAGTTTTTGTGTTAAGTGTCTGAAGCCAGATTTGAACTTAAGTCCTCCTGACTCCAGGGCTGGAACTCTATTGACTGTGCCACCTAGTCACCCCTCAAGGAGGATTTTGAAAATCAAGTAAGTAAAGTAGATTTAAAATTTGGAAGAGAAATGACAATGATGCAAGAAAATCATAAAATATGAATCAACAGCCTGCAAAAGGATACCCCCAAATACATTGAAGTAGATAACACCTCAAAAAATAGACTAACTCAAATTGCAACAGAGGCCTGAAAGGCCAATGAGGAGAAAAATGCTTTAAAAAGCTGATTTTGCCAGATAGAAAAGGAATTTCAAAAACTCACTAAAGAGAATAACTCCTTCAAAATTAGACTAGAACATTTAGAAGCTAATGACTTCATGAGAAATCAAGATACTACAAAACAGATCCAAAGAAATGAAAAAATATAAGGCAATGTGAATTATCTCATTGGAAAAACTGCTGACCTGGAAAATAGATCCAGGAGAGATCATTTAAAAATTATTGGACTACCTGAAAGCCATGATCAAAAAGAGAGCCTAGAAAACATCTTTCAAGAAATCATCAAGCAAAATTGCCATGATTTTCTAGAATCAGAGGGCAAAATAGAAATTGAAAGAATTCACCAATTGCCTGTTGAAAAAGTTCCCCAAAAGAAGATTCCTAGCAATATTATAGACAAATTCCAGATTTCCTTGCAGGAGAAAATACTGCAAGCAGTCAGAAAGAAACAATTTGAGTATTGAGGAAACACAATAAGAATAACACAAGACCTAGCAGCTTCCACATTATGGGATATAAGGACCTAGAATATATATTCTGGAGGTCAAAGGATCTAGGAATAAAACCAAGAATCACATACTCATTGAAACTAAATATAATGCTACAGGGGTAAATATGGTCATTCAATAAAATAAAGGATTTTCCAGCATTCTTGATGGAAAAACCAGAGCTAAACTGAAAATTACACTTTCAAATAGAAGTAGCAAGGGAAGCATTAGAAGGTAAAAGGGGAAAAGAAATAATAAGGTATTTATTAAAATGGAAATATGTACATTCCTACATGAAAAAACTATAATTGTAACTCATAAGGATTTTCTCAATATGAGTATAATTGAAGGAAATATATATGTATATATACATATATGTATGTACAGGATGTTATATGTGTATATAAATACATATGTGAGTGTGGGCATATGTATATTCATGTATACAGAGAGAGAGAGAGTACAGGATGAGTTGAATATGAAGGGATGGTATCTAAAAAAATAAAATTAACAAGTGAGAGAGGAATATATTGGCAGAAGGACAAAGGGAGAGGTAGATTAAAATAAATTGTCATATTAAAGAGGCAAGAGAAAACTGTCACAATGGAGGGGAAGAGAAGGAAGGTGAAAGGGGATGGGACAACCTCATTGAATTTGGCTTAAGGAGGGTTATGTTATTTAAGTTCTTAATGTGGAGCAGAAAGAAATCTCTAGTTATTGAACATCATAAAATTATATTTTTGTCTTTGATCCCCAGAAAATGGACATAAGCTTAATAATGAGGTTTTGTTTATTTATATTTATATATATGTGTGTATATATATGTATGTATATATATATATATGTGTATATAATTTATTGTGAGGAAAATCCCTGTACCAATATAGAAATGTAGCTGTTTTGTAACTGTAAGCCTTAGAGAGTTTGCTAGAGAATATAATGTCTTGCCCAGTTTCAAACCAGAAGTATGTATCAGAGAGGAGAAGTAGACTCATCCCTTTCTAACTCATACCTTGGTTTTCTGTCTACTATTCCATGCTTTCTTTCTTAATGAAGAATCCTATTTATACTTAATTAACAATGGATAGAGGAATGAACTGAGAGTCAGAATATCAGCCTATCATTTACTTATTTTATGACCTTAGGTGTAAATAATTTAATCTCCATCTATCTCAGTTTTTTTTTCTGGGAATGGGAATAATTATATCACTTACCTCATAGAATTGTTTTCAGGATAAATGAGATACCTTTTGTAAATTCTTATATTAAAGCACTATGTAAATGCTCACTATAATATCATGCTATAATGATGAATAAGAGAAAAAGTTGAGTGTATATGTCATTATTAATGGCACTTGACAGTCTTCAATTTGAAAGAAATCTTTAACATATGATAAAAGAATTAAGAAATCACATTGTATCCACTAAGTTGAAGTTTCAAAGGATAATCGCCAGATTTTGATATCAAAAATTAAAATTTTATTAATTTGTATCTTCCTTGAATTATAGAAACTCAAAGGTGGAAGAGATCTCAAAGGTCCTCTAGTTCAATGCAAATGTGGAAGAAAAAAAAAAGAATGCCATCTACAACTCTTCACAAGCAATCATCCAGATTGTTTGAAGGCATTCAGTTACTTTCTGAAGCAGTCTAGGGAACTTCTAGATAGCACTAATCATTACTGAGGCTTTTTTTTGCTTGTTTTATTTTTATTTTCTTCACCTTATTTCAGTGTTTCTTTTTACAAAATTAGTTCATGAATTTAAGACCAGAAGAACTCTTAGAAACAATTTAGACCTACATTGTAACTTGACATATAAATTAACTGAAGTCTAGATAGGTTGACTTCCTTAAGTCCCTGAGTAATTAACACACCACTTATACTATGACATAATACTACCAAGGTAGTAAGAGAGTTAAAGTTTGAACCCAGTTCCTGTCACGTCAAATTCAATGCTTCCCCCCAAGTTATACTATTTCTTCATTCACATTGATCCCACTTCTGTTCTTTGGGGCTATATTAAACTCATCATTTAAGGTTTCCACTTGTTTAAATTTATTTAAACATACATTGAAGGGAATCATGATGTTGAAACTTTATGTCTTGGTTAATCTTTTAAAATAATTTTCATGCTTTTATAATTACACGTTGATATTTCTAAAAGATTTTTTTGAAAATCAACATAATAGACTTTTCTTTGAAGTATTTGATCTAGGACAATTAGTACCCTATAAGTTTTGACTATAGCAGAAGATGTAAAAATCACTTTCATAAGCATTCTTCTATACAGTAGTAATATACTCAGTATAAAACAATTTTCCTTTGCAGAGCATAATCTTCATTCTTAAAATCTTCATTGTTCTCTTAATGATTCTTTGTAAAATTTAATGCTGACTATATTTTCTAAGAACAAACTTCTAGTTAGCTGGTCTTACTTTAAATTCAGGCACATTAACATAATTAGGTCCATTTCTAAGTATTTATTAAATACTGTGTAACAGTTACAGTGCTAAGCAACATGAGTACAAGCAGAAAACCCAACCGTATACAAGAAATTTATCTTCTCATAGTAGAATGCAACACATCAAATGAAGCAGAAAACCTTTGTGGAGAGGTGAATGAGATGGAGATATCCAGCTGGGACATATTTTAGAGAAAGTCCAAGTGTGTCAGGAGTATAACCTGAGGGGGATTAAAACAATGGGTGGGCTGGGTATTTTCCTTAAAAGAAACTGGGGGGGGGGGGGGAGAAACAACAACCAAAAAGCTCTAGTCAATCACAAGGAAATGATACATAGCCAAAGATATTTCCAACATGTGAAATCTCAGGAACTGCAAGAACTTCCAGGATGAAGAAGTTTCTGGGGCACTGAGGAGAAATTCCGTTAGAGTCAGGAGTGCAGCTTGGAAATGAATGAAGAACAAACCTATTCTAGGGTTCCTCCTTAAAATAACAGTTCTATTTAAGATCTTATAAAGGTCTTACACATTTCTAAATGGAAATTGTATGATTTCACCAATTACTGGGAATTTAGGTTCTAAGAATTCCATGTACTAATAAATGAGAAAAAAAAAATCCAAGTACATCCAAAACACTGAGTTCCAAATTATTTGGGAAGGGCTACATGGATAGAAAATACCAAAGACAGAATTTTTACCAAAGTCTTCCTGACTCTAACTCAAGAGCTTTTGTCCTATGTCATGATATTTTATTTTCATTTAAAAAGATTTATTAGAATATATATAAAAAGGGGCGGCCAGGTAGCACAGCGACTAAGAGCACCGGCCCCAGTGTCAGGATGACCTGGGATCGAATCCGGGCTCAGACACTTAGCACCCACCCAGAAACACCTGGCTGTGTAATCTTGAGCAAGTTACCTAACCCCAATTGCTCATAAAAGCTGCAAAAATTTCAGTCAATAGACGTTAGATTTAATATACAATTTAAATAGTTTTAAAATCTAGAATATATAAAAGGCACTTTACAGTTGCACAGCTTAATAGTTTGATCATTAAAAAAGGCTCAGTGTCAGCAAAGGAGATAGACATTTCATGAGTATAATGGCATAAAAAGATTGGCTCATTAAGAAGAGTAATCCACGATAGCTCTGTCCCTCATACCTCTTCTTTTAGCTCACAGATACCGCATCACCGACGCTTCACCCCACTGTCCCCATTGTCTTTTCCATTCGTGTCCCTTTCCTCCGAGAAGTCACTATGAAAGATCTGGTAAAGACGCTTGGTGGTTGTGGCTTTGGTTGGGGCTTTCCTCTTCTGCACTTTGATAAGGCGCTTGATGTCTTGCTGCCTTGCAGCTTGTCTCCTTTTTCCAAGGGTAAAACCAGCCAAACGAATCATCTGTATGACGCAGGGTGCAAAGATGAGAGGCTCCTCCTCGGTGTCTCGGGCTCCATCATAACTTTGCACTTGATATACGATGAATTGGGAGTGATAAAGGAGGGATTCTTCGGTGAACTGGCTAAAAAGGTCAGACCAGGAGGAGGAATTGTTTCTATTGTATCAATGAGTTCTCCATAAGTGGCATCAGCATTTGTCTGTAAAAATTCCACAGCCGTTTTACTCAGATATATCCTCTCGTGCCTCAGGGAAAATACGGGAGCATACTCATCACTAGACTTCATCAGAATATAGTCAGCAAAACCTTTCTTCTTGCAACAGCCTGGGATGCCTTCCAGTTTCAATCCTGACGGTACAGACAATCACCCGGTAGCGGCTCTGGCTCACTGCTGGGCTCTCCTGTGGCCAACGGAATGCCCTTGAGGAGCTCACTGGTGACACACTTGTCTTCGTCTCCTTCTTCTTCCACCTGGTCGGCCCAGCTGGGCTTCGAGTCAAAGTCTGCAGTCGGCATCGCCGGAGATCTTCCACGCAGCCTGAGCCTGGGCTGAGTCATGATGTTTTTATAATATTATTTACTTATAAATTAGCATCTCAATATTCAATACTCAATTCATTACTTGGTGTGTTTATTCCACTGATGCAATTGCAATGTGTCCATATCTCCTCATCCTGCATACCTCTTTTTCACAGGCCCCTATGAATCATACATGGGGGTATACCCAAAATGTACTTTTCCCCCTTCATGTTCATTTAATATCTCAATGATACATTTACATGTGCACATGTTTTCTCTTATCATAGCATGTGAGCTCCTTGAGGGGAAGGGTTGTTTGTTTTTACTTTGTAAAGTGAACAAACAAAAACAACAAAACTCTAATACATAGCTTTAGCTTAATATTATATATTGGAATGAATCAGTTTGACTGATTGGGGCTTCTTGTTCTAAAGGCAAGGGTCCCAGTAACTGAGACACCAATACTTATTGAGTTGTAGACTGTGCTCTTCAGTTTTGTATAATGTATTTTGTATTTATTGCCTCTAGTATCTACATGGCTGCTTACGAGTCAGCTTTCTAACTTACTATCCACATTCAGCTGCCACATGCTGCTTTTAGCTATTAAGGAATGTGCAAAGGGAAAGATTTTGTATTTAGAACAGCAAGATCATGTTTCAAATCTTGGTTAAGTAAATATCTGTGTGATCCTATACAAATCATTTAAACTCTATTAGCCTCAGTTTCCTCATCTGTTATTGTTCTATCATGTAAGTCGTGTCTAACTCTTCATGGCCCCCATTTGGGATTTTCTTGGCAAAGATACCAGGGTGCTTTGTCATTTTCTCTCCCAGCTCCTCTTACTGAAGAGGAACTGAGGTAAGTAGGGTGAAGTGATGTGACCAGGGTAACATAGCTAATAAATGCTTCAGGCCAGATTTTAACTAGGAATATGAGTCTTCCTGACTATAGACCTCTCACTCTATCCACTGTTCCACCTCGCTGGCCTTTTTCATCTTTACAATGGAAAAAAAAAATACCTGTATTAGTTATCTATCAGGCTTGTTGAGAGACATCCTATGGCAATGTATGTATATTTTTGCAAAACAGACAATGCTATATAAATCTTTGTTGTTATAAAAAAAAATTGCTCACATTTATTTAGCAATTTAAAATTTGCAAAGCACTTTACTTAGGATGACAGATTTTGACCTAGAAGGGAACTAAGGTATCATCTAGTCCAGTCTCATTTTACACATGAGGAAATTTGTATATAGAGTGGTTATAGGACTTTCCCTATGTATCAACTATGGTAACTAGCAGAGACATGAATCAACCCAGTCCTATATCTCCAAATTAAGCTCCCTTTCAACTTAGCATGTTGCCCCTATACATCCTTTCATTTACTTTTCATGACACACTATGAGGTAATTCTGCTTTATGAATAAGCAAACAAAAAAACTCAGGGAGGTTATTTGCCCAGCGTGACATTGTAATGAAGCATTAAAAGTGTTTTTGACTCTCAGCCCAGCACACTCTGCACTGTAATGCCCTCTTTTTAATTTATATGACTGTAATCAACAATGTGATCACCAGGGAAATCTTCACATAAGAGAAAACATGCAAAAGACAGCAGGAGATTATATCCTTAGGTGTGAATTTCTAATTGTAAATACTATTTCCTCTATATTGTTGATTTAAAAAAAATAAGTAAATGACGTCCAAAGTAATTCATCCTTCCCAACTGAATCCTACTATTCTCATAACTTTTTTTTCCCCTTATAACAAAAGGAGATAAAGTGACAAACACAAGTTGTTTTATGTTTTCTATCTTCCTCTAAGCCAAATGCTCTGGCTTCAGCAAAACTGTTATTTTTTTCCATGCATTAAAAACAATTATTGGATCCTGTCATTCCTCTAGGGTTGTGTGTAATCTGCCTTGCTAGAATGAACACACAGAGTACATAGAATCACTTTCCTCAAATGTCTCCTTATTGGAAAGCTGTTCCAAATGGCATTTAGTCACAGATGCCAAGAAAGAATTCATACTGGGCTTCATGTGTAAAGATAGTAAATCATCTGCTAATGAGCTATCACATTTTCTTCTACCTAAATATTTTGGCAAATAGTAACTTAATTAAAGAAAACACACAACAACATTTAAAAAGCTAACTTTAAAAAAATATTGTAATTCAGACTAATGTATCATAACATGGAATTCAGGAGGAAATTTTTTATAATGGTAGGAATTCTGATTTTGGAATAAGGAGAAATCTGTCTTTCACTTCTTTCACTGTTATTAAGTGACTGTCATAGGTAATTTCTTTGACCCTCAGTTTTCGCATCTGTAAAATGGGGTAATAAAACATATGTTGTCTATCTTGATATTATTGTGATAATCAAATGAGATAATATATAAAAAGTGCTTTGCTAACTTTAAGGATTGTAGAAGTAAAAGCGTTATTATTTTTTCTATTCATGTCAGAAGCCATTTCTCTTGTAGTTTTGAGTCAAGATGGCCAAAGGAGAATAGGGTCACAAACTTACTGCTAGGGAAATATTAATATTACCACTCTGGTAATAAGATTTCCAACATTTTGCTTATGATTTCTAAATATTTCTGTTAGATTTCCCCACTTAAAATGTCTAAAATGGAAATTTTCCCTCTAATCTTAGTCTTCTACTAAGTTCCCTCACTATTTTTGATGGTATTAACATTCTTATAATGTTCTAAGAAAGTACCTTCCTTATCTTTGATTACTTATACCCTCTTATAACATTTAGTCAATTAGTTGCCTAAGTTTGTTATTTCTAGGGACATAATCATTGAAATTTGACCATTCCTCTCTCTTTAAACAACTACCTCCTTAATTCAGGCCTTCATCACTTCCTGCTTGGAAGTTCAAGAAGCTGCCTTTTAATGGTCTCTCTATTTCATTTTTTCCACTCCAATCCATCCTCTATTCACTTGGTGAAATGATATTACTTTAGCATATATCATACAATTTTACTCCAATGAAATTTTACTTCAATGGAAAAATCTCTAATCCCCTTTAAAAACCCTAAAACTTACATCACCATACTTATAGGCTCTATAACTTCCTGGCTATATAAGTCTGGTCCTTGTCCTATAACATTGCCTTTGTTTACCTCCTTGCTAAGTCTCAAGCCTACATGCTTTGCATTAATAAAGCTCCCTTTGGCTAAAGAGAAGGTTTGATTGAATAATTTTTAAAAATCTGAACCAGATCTCCCCATTCTGAACCCCACCCTCAACTTTCCTGCATACTTTGGGTCAAACTTGATTTCTCTCTATTCTTCACACATGTTGCTATAATTCTGCCTTATTAATTCCAATTCACTAGAAAGTCAAGACATCATCTGTTATGTGATTGTTCCTCTTAAAAATGAAGGCTAAACAACAACAACAATTTCTCTCTCTGTTTAATATTGGCCATTTTCCCTTCCTCATATTTACTGCTTTCTCACCTTTGGGTAGAAGGATTCCTTAGAACTGGTCTGTCCAATGTAGATACCCACAGGCTATATATTGTTTTAGAAAACTACAAATTAACATCATCTGTGTTTTATTGTTTTTATTTATTCTGTTAAACACTTACCAATTGCATTTTCATCTGATTAAGTTGGGTGAATCTGACACCTCTGCTCTAATTTGCCTTGCTGTTGTTTTTCTTTTGTTTTGAAGAGGACAAATGACATCATGATATCAGGATAAAATAGTGGATGATGGGAGATGATGATTTTCACATGAATTAAATTTAGCTGAAGCAGAGTTGCATAAAGTCATCACTCTCACTTCTAGAGTCATTGAAGGCCAGTGTTAGACCAAAAGTCAAGATGACTGTTGATGACCAGGAATGCCATAAGCAATCTTGACTTAATCACCATATTCTACAAAACGTTATTTCTCATCCTCCAAGTGCTAGTTTTGTTCTTCCCTAGTTACCTTGTACGTTTTTATTTTCTTTTCTGTGTATACTAATTGTGTATACATTTGTGTATCTAAATATTGTCTCTCATACAATGTAAGATCCTTAAGAGTAAGAATTTTTTTCATTTTGCTCAGTTTCCAGCACTGAATAAATGCTCTTTATTGATGAACTTAAATGGGACCAAATTTAATTTAGTGCTTTGTGTTTAAGTCAATAATTTCATTATGAGTAATGTAACACATTCAGTCAGTTTTTTAGTTTTTTACATTAAGGAAAGCAAATTTCTGCTCATTTGGAAACACATCAGTGCAGAAACCTCCCAATATGATATCTCCCATCAGTAACACATTAAAATGGATATTAAATGATTAGTTCAAGTTTGCAGCTGGTGAGTTGCAGATGTAGGATGTGAAGGATTAAAATATTGTACTTGAGGTATATCCAAAATAGTGAAGTAAAGGAAAGAAGTTTTAAACTCAGCTCTCCCAAAATCTCCTTCACACAATGTTACAATAATGCCTCAAATCAAATCCTAGAGTGGCAAAACAAAAATAAGAAAAAAAAAACCTTTCAGTTGAAGAAAATATCTAGCCCAAGAAAAATTTAGGAAGTCAACAGGAAACATCTCTCTCAACAAGGTGGTGGTCCAAACTAAAATCCAGTATAGATCATGAAGCAGAGACATTGCTGGGGTGCCAGAATTAGACCTTGGAGGCAGCAGTAGCTTCAGGAATTCTCAACCTACAGATGGTAAAGGGGTCAGAAGAACAATGCTGGGAACTCTCTTTAGCACTGAGAGAAGGACTCTGTTGCAACACCCATAGCTAATTGTGAGTCAAAATTCCAGAATTAAGAGAAATACTAGTTCATAATAATTACATCTGAATGTGTGTGTGGGGTCAACAAATAGGCTGTAAAAATGGATAAACAGCAACAGCAGCAGCAGTATCAACAAGAACAACAACTGATCATAGAAAGCTAGTCTGGTGATAGGGAGACTAAGACATAAGTTCAGAAGAAAACAAAGTCAAAATAACTATGTGGAAAGTTCCAAAGGAAAGGTGTGAATTGGTCACAGGACCAAAAAGAGTTCCTAGAAGAGCTCAAAGGGGATTTGAAATTTCAAATAATAAAAGTAGTAGAAAAAAGGAAATAAAATGAGAATGATACAAGAAAATCATGAAAAAAACTACAGGTTGATAAAAAAGACACAAAAAAATTAGTTAAGTAAATAACACCTTAAGATATGTGGAGTAGACAAAAATAGCACAAAAATCCTCTGGGGAGAACTACTCTTTAAAAACAGAATTTTCTGAATGGAAAAAGAGGTAGAAAAGTTCACTGAAGAAAATAATTCCTTAAAAACTGGGATTGATTGAGCAATTTGAAGGTAATATTTCCAGGAGACAACAAGGAACAACAAAACCAAATAAAAAAATTAAAATAAAAAGATGTGAAATATTTCACTTGAATAGCATGAGACTTGGAAAATAGTTCAGTTAATAGGTTAATGAAGCTATCTGTATACAAGTGAAAATGCTATAAATAATAATTATTAGACAAATTAAAATTAATCCAACTCTAATGTAATACCTCCCACCTATTAGATTGGCTAAGAGTAAAAGGAAATAGCAAATGTTGGAAGGGATATGGAAAACTTGGGATATTAATGCACTCTTGGTGAAAGTGTGAACTGATGCAGCCATTATAAGGAGCAATTTGGAACTATTCCCAAAAGACTAAAAAATTGTGCATAACCTTTGACCTAGGAGTAGCAGTGCTCAGTATATATGTATATATATATATTAATAATCTCTTATATATATATAAAGAGATTATTAATTTTTTTAAACAGCAAATGGCCCTACATATGCAAATATATTTATAGTATCATTTTGTTGTGGTAAAGAATTGGAAATTGAGGTGATGCCATCAATTGGGGAATGACTGAAAAAATGGTAGTAGTATGTATTTATGATGTAAATACTACTGTATGATTAAACAATACATGTAGGATATTTTCAGAAAATCTTGGAGAGACTTACATGAAGTAATGCTAAGTAAAATATGCATAACAAAGAGGTCATTGTATGTAGTAACAGTCATATTTGAAAATGATCAATGGTGAATGGCTTAGTTATTCTCAGTAATATAATGACCTAAGATAATTCCAAAGAATTTATAATGAAGAATGTGCTCCAGAGAAAGAACTGATTGAATCTGAATACAGATAAAGCAAAGTGATTTTTTCCCTCTATTTATTTTGGATTCTGTTTTCTTATCCAATATGACTAATAAGGAACTGTTTCACATGACTGCATTTGTACAATCTATATCATATTGCTTACCTTTTCAAAGATGGGTAAAGAAGGGAGTGAAGAGAATTTGGAATGCAAAATTTAAAAAATGGTAAAGGTCATTTTACATGTGACTGGGAAAATAAAAGATATGAAGGGAAAGAAAAAAATAAAGGATAAATAGGCTTGCAATGTGATAGTCTGGTGGGCAAAGAAATCAACATTAAAACCAAGAAGAAGGTATCCAGAAAAAAACTGAGTACAATCTTTCAGAGGAAAATATGGATAGTTAATGAAATTGTGTATTTTCAAGAATTCCTGATGAAAAGACTGGAGTTGAACAGAAAATTTAACTTTAAAATACTTGACTAAGTAAAAGCATAGAAAATTAAACATGAAAGAAAAATCCTAAAAGATTCAATAAGGTAAAACTGCTTATATTCCTAAATGGGAAGATGACAATTGGAGCCTCCTAAGAACTTGTATCATTATTAGTACAGTTGGAAGCACCATAGACCAAAAGAGAACACAATTATGAGTTTACTCTGGTAGGATAATTAAAAAGTAAAGGATAAAGAAGAGGGATGCAAAGGGAGAAAGAGGAAAAGAGAGCAGAATGGTGAAAATTAACTCAAAAATGCAGAAAAGGAAGAGCTTTTACAGTGGAGGGAAAGATGAGCAGTGGTGGTAGCCGGCAACATTTGAGTCTGAATTTCGTTGACCTTCTAAGTTTTGGCATTTATGAGATGAGAAGTCTCTAAATCACCTGAACTGTCGATTATTAAGTTCCCACAGTACAGCATTGGTTTTGTTGGGGCCCTGTCTATGCCATAGCCCATGCTGGACTGTGCTCCCCTCCTACCCCAGGGCAACATACTTTTCCCATCAATCATTGGGGTTATCTTGCACTGGAAATTTGTTTAAATTTATTTTTTTGTAGGTTCTGCTGCTCTAAAATTTGTTTACAGTCATTTTTAAAGGTATTTGGAAGGGTTTCATGGAGAGTTCAGGTGAGTCTCTACCTTTAAGTGGCAATGAGTTCTAGAAATCTATTCTAATGGAAAACAAGTAGTAGCAAATGAAAAAAAAAAAAGATGTGAGGGGGTGGAACCAAGACAGTGGCATAGAAGCAGGAATACTCCTTGGGCTCTCCCAGTAAGCACCTCAAATATATATAAAATATGACTCTAAACAAACTTTAGAGCTACAGAACTCACAAAGTGACAGAGAGACAAAAATCTCCCACTGAATGCAGTCCAGCAGGCCCACAGGAAGGGTCCATCACAGCACACTGTGGAACAAGCCCAGCCCTATGTGAGCCGGGGGTTTTAGACACAGGTCGACCCTGACCAGTAGCAGCTGGAGTGGACCTTGGGAGAGTGGATCACCAGCAGCTGTGGTGGTTTCCAGAATTATCAATCCATAAATGCCAAAAGCAAAGTAAAAGTTCTGTGGACTTTGTGGGAAAAGGGGAATTGCGGGTGCAATGCAGGCTCTGCCCTTCTTGAAAAAGATGCCCAAAAGAAAACTCCTAGGAATATTATAGCCAGTTTCTGGAGTTCCCAGATCAAAGAGAAAATGTTACAACCAGCCAGGAAGAAAAACTGAATATTGTGGAAACACAATCAGGATAACACAGGATCCAGCAGCTTCTATAATGAGGGATTGAAGGGCTTGGAATTTGGTATTCTGGAGGTCAAAAGAGCTGGAATTAAAACCAAGAATCACCTACCCAGTAAAACTGAGTGTCATGTTTCAAGGGAAAATATTTTCATTCAGTAGAATAGAGAATTTTCAAGCATTCTTTTTTTTAAGCAATTGGGGTTAAGTAAGGTTACTCAAGGTTACACAGCCAGTTGTTTCTGGGCCGGTGATAAGTGTATGAGCCCAGATTCGATCCCAGGTCATCCTGACCCTGGGGCTGGTGCTCTAACTCGCTGTGCTACCTGATGGCCCTTCAAGCATTCTTAAAGAAAAAAACAGAGTTGAATAGAAAATTTGGCATCCAGATACAAGAAGCAACAGAAACATATAAAGGTAAACAGGGAAAAGAAATCACAAGGAACTTATCAAAATTGAACTATTTACAGTCCTACATGGAAAAAATGATAATTGTAACTTATGAAAATTTTTTTCAGTATGAAAATAGTTGAAGGGAATATAAATGTGTGTATATATACATACATGTATATACACACAAATATATTTATACATATATGCATACATATGTCTATATGGGTGTTTGAATACATATATGTGTGTGTATATATATGTGTACAGATATACATAACCAGAGGGCACAGGACAAATTGAATAGAAAGGGCTAATTATTAAAAGGTGTAATTGAGAGGTGAGAGTGGAATATAATGAGATGAGATGGGGAGAGACAGAATGGGGTAAATTATCTCATATAGAAGAGTCAAGGGAGGAATTGAATTTTCTGGGGCAGATCCAAGATGGCAGAGTAGAAGCATGACCTTCCCGTGGCTCTGGCTTGGACCTTCCCCAATCCATGTAAAAAGGGGACTCTAAACAAACTTTGGAGCTGCAGGACCCACAAAATGACACAGAGAAGCTAACTTCCCACTGACGACAACGTGGCAGGCTGAGAGGACTCCAGCTCAGCGCTCTGGGAGCCGAGCCCAGCCCCATGCCAAGGCTTTAGCCCAAGGGCGGGCCTGAACAGCCACCAGCCAGAGGGACTCCAGATCAGCAGCATCTGTGGCCATTTCCAGATTTATCAACACATAGATGTGAAGGACAAAGTGAGAGGTCACTGAAGTCTGCACTTTGTTAACCAGTAAGTGGGAGTACATGGCCTTGTCCCCTGGGGTGAGAAGCCACTGAGACACCAGCACAGCTAGCCAGCACCATGTGGCAGCTTCAGCTCCTGGCCTGCAGAGTGTAGGGGGACCAAACAACAGTCTAAGGGGAAAGGTCTCTTGTTTTAACGTGCTTGGATCTGGATTGCAGTCTAGAGTGGATGTCCTGAGGTGTATGTCCAGCTTCCCAGAGTGTGTGGAGACCTCACAGAGGGCGACTGAGAAAACCCCAGCTTTTGGGATGAAATCACCCCTGTGTGGTGGCAAAGCCCTAATGTGGCAAAAAGGCCAGGGATCAAGTGACTGAGGGGTGACATGACCAGGCAAAGGAAACAAAGCAGACAGAAAATTCCAACATTAGACTCCTATTTTGGGGACAAAAAGGAGCAAAGCATGGAACAGGAGGAAAACAGTGAAGTCATAACTCCTGCACCAAAAGCTTCAAAGGAAAATACAAGCTGGTTACAGGCCATAGAGGACCTTAAGAAGCAGATAAGAGAAGTGGAGGAAAAATTGGGAAGAGAAATGAGAACAATGCAAGAAAATTATGAAATGAAAGTCAACAGCCTGACTGAGAAAAATAATACCTTAAAAAACAAACTCACTCAAAAGGCAAAAGAGGCACAAAAAGGCAATGAGGAGAAGAATTCCTTAAAAAGCTGATTTTGCCAGATGGAAAAAGAATATCAAAACCTCAATGAGGATAATCATTACTTCAGAATTAAACTGGAGAAAATGGAAGGTAATGACTTCATGAGAAATCAAGATGCTGTTAAACAGATCCAAACAAATTAAGAATAGAAGGCAATGTGAAATATCTCATGGGAAAAACCACTGACCTGGAAAATAGATCCAGGAGAGAAAATTTAAAAATTATTGGACTACCTGAAAGCCATGACCAAAGTAAGAACCTAGAAATCATCCTCCAGGAAGTTCTCAAAGAAAACTGCCCTGATGTTTTATTACCTGAGGGCAAAATAGAGGTTGAAAGAATCCACCAATAACCTCCTGAAAAAGGTTCCAAAAAGAAAACTCCTAGGAATATTATAGCCAGATTCCAGAATTCCCAGATTAAGGAGAGAATATTACAAGCAGCCAGGAAGAAACAATTTTAATATTGTGGGAACACAATCAGGATAACCCAAGATCTGGCAGCTTGTTCACTGAGGGATTGAAGGGCTTGGAATATGATATTCTGGAGGTCAAAGGAGCTAGGATCAAAACCAAGAGTCACCTACCCAGCAAAACTGAGTATCATGTTTCAGGGGAAAATATGGTGATTCAGTGGAATAGAGGATTTTCAACAATTCTTGCTGAGAAAACCAGAGTTGCATAGAAAATTTGACATTTAAATATAAGAAGCAAGAGAAGCATGAGAAGGTAAACAGGGAAAAGAAATCATAAAGAATTTATTAAAGTTGAACTATTAACATTCCTACGTGGAAAAAAAAATAATCATAGATTATGAAACTTTTCTCAGTAGTTGAAGGCAATAGAAATATAAGTGTGAGTGTGTGTATACACACACACACGCATATACATATATATATATATATATATGTTTATATATGAGTGTATATGGACATATGAGTATATATCTGAATGTTTGTGTATATGTTTAGAGGTATACATAGATAGAGGGCACAGGACCAATTTAACAAGAAGGGATGATACTTAGAAGGTGAAATTTAAGAGGTGAGAAGAATATAATGACAGGAGATGGGGAGAGACAGATTGGGGTAAACTATCTCATACAGAAGAGGCAAGGGAAAATGGTTACAATGGGGGAGAAGAATAGGAAGGCAAAACGGAATGGGTCAACCTTATTACCATTCAATTTGGCTTGAGGAGGGAATGAAATACACACTAAATAGGGTATCTCACCCTCCAGGAGAGTAGGGGGGAAGTGGATGAGAGGGGAGATGATGGAAGGGAGGGCAGGCTGGGGTGGAGAGAAGTTGGAAGCACCCACTTCTGAAAAGGGAGGGGATCAAAGTAGAGAATAGAACAAGTGGGAGGTGGGATAGGAGGGAGGGAAATATAGTCAGTCTTTTACAATATATCTACTATCTTATTGTTTTTCATTAGCCACACATGTACAACCTATGCTGAACTGCTTATCTTCCCAGTAAGGGTGGGTGACAAGGAAGGAAGGGAATGAATCTGTAACTGAAAGTTTTAAAATCAAATATTCAAACATATATATATATATATATATATATATATATATGTGTGTGTGTGTGTGTGTGTGTGTGTGTGTATATATATATATATATATATACACTATTATTAATACCATCTTACATATAATTGGGAAATAAGATATTCAGGCACAGGGACATAAAGATCTATCATGCCCTACTGGAAAACCCCAAAGGGTATGGGAGAAAATATGGGAGAGAGCAGATTGGAGGAGGGGATATCCTGTGGAACTGCTATTTTGGGGCAGTGGGTAGGGGAAAAATGGGGAGAAAATTTGTAACTCAAAATCTGGTGGAAAGAATAATGTAAATCAGAAGTTAATTAAGCATTAAAAAAAGAGGCAAGGGCAAACTATTACAATGAAAGGGAAGAAAAGAAAGGCAAAAGGGAATGGGTCAACTTTACTGTCATTGAATTTGGCATAGGGGAGGGAATGACATACACACTAAATAGGGTATCTCACCCTACAGGAGAATAGGGGCAAGGTGATGAGAGGGGGGATGATGGAGAGGAGGGCAGGTTGGGGGGAATGGAAGTTGGAAGCATTTGAAGCACACACTTTTGAAAAGCGACTGGGTCAAAATAAGAAAATAATAAAAGGTGGGGGCAGTATAGGATGGAGGTAAATATAGTCATATTTTCACAATATATCCACTATGGAAATATTTTGCATAGCTACACATGTATGACCTATATTGAATTGCTTATCTTCTCAGTAAGTGTGGGTGATAATGGAGGAAGTGAAACAATCTGGAATTCAAAGTTTTAAAATTAAATATGTATATATACATATACATATATATATATATATATATATATATATATATATAATCTGCAACTGGGAAATAAGATATACAGGCACTGAGGCATAGAGATCCATCTTGCCTACTGGAAAGTCGAAGTGAGGATGGGGCAGGATATAGGAGAGAGAAGATTGGGGAAAAAGATATTCAGTGGGATCAGTGTTTTGGGGTGGTAGGCAGGGGAAAGACAGGGAGAAAATTTGTAACTCAAAATCTTGTGGTAATGAATGATGTAAACTTAAAATAAACATATATTTAAATTTAAAAAAATAAAATAATAAATAAAAATAATAAATACCCTAATACTGAGAAAGGACTAATAAGATACAAATATCATCTTTCCATGTAGGAAAGTAAAAATTTCAACTTTAATAAGTCTGTTATAATTTATCCTTCCTTTCTACTTTTTCATGTTTCTCTTGATTTTTACAGGTTTACAAGTGAAAGTCAGATTTTCTATTCAGTTCTCTTTTCATCAAGAATGCTTTGAAATCCTCTATTTCATTGAATATCCATTTTCCACCCTGAAGTATTATACTCAGTTTTTCTGGGTAGATGATTCTTGGTTTTAATCTTAGCTCCTCTGACCTCCGGAATATCATATCCCAAGCCTTTCAATCCCATAATGTGAAAGCTGCTAAATCTTATATTATCCTGATTGTATTTACACAATACTTGAATTGTTTCTTTCTGACTGCTTACAATATTTTCACCTTGACCTCGGGACTCTAGAATTTGGCTACAATACTTCTAGGAGTTTTCTTTTCGGGATTTCTTTCAGGAAGTGATAGGTGTATTCCTTCAATTTCTATTTTATTCTCAGATTCTAGAATATCAGGGCAGATTCCCTTGATAATTTCTTGAAAGATGATGTTTAGGCTGTTTTTTTTTTATTGTGGCTTTTAGGTAGTCCAATAATTTTTAAATTACCTCTTCTGGATCTATTTTCCAGGTGAGTGGTTTTTCCAATGTGATATTTTCACATTGTCTTCTAATTTATTCATTCTTTTGGTTCTTTTTTTATAATTTCTTGATTTGTCATAAAGTCATTAGCTTCTATTTCCTCCATTCTAATTTTTAATATATTATTTTCTTCAGAGAATATTTGTACCCCCTTTTCCATTTTGTCAATTTACTTTTTAAGGCATTGTTCTCCTTGTTGGGTTTTTCGGACCTCTTTTTCCACTTGGGTTAGTCTATTTTTAAGGTGTTATTTTCTCCAGTATTTTAAGGGGTCTCAATTTGCCAGATGTTGACTCATTATTCATGATTTTTTTTATTTGTTCTCATTTCCCTTCCAATTTTTTTTCTCTATTTCTCTTTCTTGATTTTCAAAATCTTTTTTTTATCTCTTCCATGACCTGTGACCAATTCATATTTTTTCTTAGAGGTTTTTGATGTAATGACTTTGACATTTTTGTCTTCTTTGGTTGTATGTTTTGTTCTTCTTTGTCACCAAAGTGAAATTCTATACTCTGAGGTTTTTTTTTTTTTACATTGTTTGCTTATCTTCTCAGTCATATACTTGACTTTCTAACTGTTTTTCAAGGTAGGACTCTTCTTCCAGTGGTGGTGGTGGTGGGGTGGATTTTCATGTACCATCCCAGGTTTCAGGGGTTTCATATAAGCCTCTCAATGCCCCACTGTCTGTGGGTCCAGAGCTCTGGAGGCAGCTGCTGCTGCTACTGCTTTTGCTGCTGCCACCAGTACTTCTGTCACCCCAGGGCTGTGACTAGACCCCAGTCATACTGTGTTCTTCTTTAACCCTGGTCCCATAGAATTTTCCCATTGACCTTCTATGCTATATTTGGTGTTTGTGGGTTGAAAAGTTTGGAAACTGCCACAGTTTCCAGTGATAGTCTCATGAGACCTACTCTGGACCTCTCTGCTCGTGCAGCCAATGCTGGATTGCACTATGCTCCCAATCTGGTGCAATAGAACCTTCCAGTCAGCCTTCCAGGTTGCCTTGAGGTGGTAATTTATTTCACTCTGTCATTTTCTGGGTCCTGTAGCTCTAGCATTTGTTTAGAGACATTTTTAAGGTATATGGAGGGCTTTGGGGGAGAGCTCAAGCAATTCACTGCTTTTATTCTACCATCTTCCAGCTTTGTAAATTCTAAGGAAGGAACTTGTCTCCACTAATGTTGACTGACAGCTACCCTCAAATCTATTCTTTTCTTTTTTTGTGTTTGGGGTCCCTGTCAGATTAATGATCTTACCTCAAATTACCCAGCCAGTAAGTGTTAGAAATGAGATTTTAATTCTTTCCTTACTGATCTCAATGTCAGTTCTCTATCTAGTATGTCACTCTACCTTCAGTGGGAATGTGGTAGGATGAGGTTGTTTAGTGTGATGTAATGAAGCATTTGTCTTATACAAACACTGTACAAGTTTTTCATATGTTCTGGTTGAGTGTTCTTCAAAAGTAATCTGTCATTTTCTTTAGAAGAAGAAGCTATCCAATGCCTCCATATTTGAAAGAGGCACATTGTTTGGTTTTTATTTTTTGGCAATTACAGTGAAGCTTCTACAAATTTATGCTATATAGAAAAAAAAGGGTTACACTATATTCAGTGTTGATGAAAATTTTCCCTGATAATTCAGAAGCATGTTAGGTGTGACTGTAAAGTAATGCAAATCATTTTCATATGGCTTATGGAATCAACTTTATTATTACACAGTCACACTTCAGAGAAACAGTCAAAAATCACACCTTTCTTCTCTGGTCAGCATCCGATAAACAGAAACGTATCATTTTTCATCCCTAGTCATAAGATGAGGTTTTTTTGAAAGTTATGTATATACCTAAATTCTGACAAATTCATGTTCATGGAGAGATACTAGGATAGAGTAGATAGAAGACTAGTCTTAGAGGAAAAATGGCCTGTTTTAATTATCTGTTTTGGGCACATACTAGTTATGTGATCTGGACAAAACACTTAACCCCTCTCACTGACCCAAGTGGAATATATACATACAGATATCAAGATATCAAGATATCAAGAGCATATTGTCATTATATGTGTGTGATACATATTATAGACAAAGTGTTAGTCTTCAATTAACATTAATATAGGGTTTGTATACACTGCAATTCATAAAGATAAATTCACAGTTTCTGACCAAAATATATATTTTAATTGTTGTATAATTTTATATTACATGTCATGTTATTGACCACCCAAACCAGGTCACGTAAAAAGTATATCTGTTTTTGGTTTGTTGACTCTCCCAAGGAACAATTCATCCTTAATAGTATACCTCTGATATGTCAGAAAATTTTTTAGTTTCCGTGCAATCATTAAGATTCTTTATTAAATCTTTCAATAGGTGAGCATTTAGTTGAAATACACATTATTAAATTTATTTATGTTTAGTTTTCAATACTCACTTCCATAAGATTCTGAGTTCCAATTATCTTCTCATCTCTCTCTTCCCCTGACCCAAGATGTTTTATAATTTGATTAAAGCTCTACATATATATTAATATTTAACCTTTGATCACATTAGTCACATTGCAAAGAATTAAAAGCAATAGGAGAAACTGAGTGAAAGAAGAAATTAACAAAAAAGAGACAACAAATAATATACTTCGATCCGCATTCAGACTCCATAATATACTCTGATCTGCATTCAGACAACATTTTGAATCCTTTGGATTTATCTTGGGTCCTTCCATTGGTAAGAACAGATAAGTCTATAAAAGTTAGTCATTATGCATTGTAAATGTCACTGTGTACAATGTACTCCTGGTTCTGCTCACATCATTTAGCATCAGTTCATTCAATTCTTTCCAGATTTTTCTGAAGTCTGCTCATCATTTCTTATGGCACAATAGTATTCCATTACATTCACTTACTACAACTTGTTCAGCCATTACCCAACTGATGGGCATCGCCTCAGTTTCCAATATTTTGCTGAGACAAAAAGAGCTGCTTTAAAGAATTTTGTACATGTGTCCTTTTCCCATCTGTATTATCTCTTTGGGACACAGACCTAGAAGTAGTTTGTTTGGTAAAAAGATATGTGCATTTTTATAGCCCTTTGGACATATTTACAAATTGCTCTCCAGAATGGTTGACTCAGCTCTTAACTCCACCAACAATGCATTAATGTTCCAACTTTCCTACATCTTCTCCTGCATTTATCATTTTATCATGTCAGCCAATCTGATGGGTGTGATGCGGTGCCTCAGAGTAATTTTGATTTGCATTTCTCTAATCCATAGTGATTGAAAACATTTTTTCATATGACAATAGAAAGGTTTAATTCTTCCTCTGAAAATTGCCTCTTCATATCCCTTGAACATTCATCCATTCAGGAATCACTTGGATTTCTTATAAATTTGACTCAGTTCTCCATATATTTTAGAAATGAGGCCTTTATCAGAGACACTGGTTATAAAAATTATTTCCCAGTTTTCTGCTTCCCTCCTAATCTTGGTTGTACTGGTTTTGTTTGTGCAAAAAGTTTTTCAATTTAATGTAATCAAAATTATACATTTGGTATTTCATAATGATTACTATCTCTTATTTGGATATAAATTCTTCCCTTATCCATAAATCTAACAATTAAACTATCCCTTGCTTTCCTCATTTGTTTATAGTGTCAGCCTTTGTATCTGAATCATGTACACATTTTGACTTTGTTTCAGTGTACAGTGTAAGATGTTGGTCTATGCCTAGTTTTTGCCATACTACTTTCCAGTTTTCTCAGCCGGTTTTGTTAAATAGTGAGTTGTTATTTCAGAAGCTTGAGTCTTTCGGTTGATCAAACAGCAGATGTGTTTTCTTCTGACTACCCCCCCTAAATCTTCCATCCCTTCTGTCATCCCCCACCTCCAAACCCATTCTCTCCCACTTTCCTGTAGAGTAAGGTGCCCAATTAAGTGTGTATTCCACTCCATCCCTGTAATAGTAATGGAATATAAAGATTCCCCTGTATTGGCTTGGTTTTCAAACTGATTGTGTTAAAACCCAGAGCTTGTTAATCCCACCTGTGGGATGGACTTCTTGACTTGAAAAGAGAGACACAAACTGGGAGGAGCTGGTGACATAGATTTGGAGAGACAAGAGAGAGGCAGAAGAACTTTTTGGAAGCAGCACCCTCGTGGAGGCAGAGAGAGAGACTGAGAGAATTGCTGGGAGCCACTTTGAATTGCCCTGAACTTTTGAGACCTGTCCCCTGAGCTGCCAAGGACTGAGGAGACATGGCTGTTTTGCTGGTACTTTGTCTGTCTGTTTTGATGTTGTTTTGCCAGATTTGTCCACTGGTGAAAGACAGTCCTGTTGTTGAAGAAGTCCTGGAACCTGGCTTTTGGTTAAGAAGCCCTGAGACTGTCCTGCAGACAGAAAGTGAATACTGTCCACTGGTGAAGGACATTGCTGTTGTTGCAGGGGTCTGGAGACTGTCCTGCAGACAGAATGAATACTGTCCACTGGTGAAGGACAGTGCTGTTGTTGCAGGAGTCTGGGAACCTTTCTGTTGGTTCAGAAGCCCTGAAGAAGGATTTTCTTGTTGTATGTTTACAGAAATCCTGAGAGAGGGTTTTGCTAATGTTTTCAGGGGTTCTAGGACTGTTCTACAGACAGAGGATGAATTAATGAAGAGACTGGCAATGTATTTTGTGGCCTTGCTAAGCCTTGTCTCCCCAGGAACTAAGATTGCTGAGAACTTGCCTCATGTGAAGATGAAGAAAAGACCTCCATTTGGGTGTTAAGTGCTGTGCTTAAACTTGTTGTAACTCTGGGGTAGATTCAATTGTGATCCAGGGGTGGGGAACTTTTGACCTTTTTGTACTCTGTGATTGAACAAATGAAGGTACTTTACTTATGTTTGGAAACTAATATCCATTTGAGAAGAGGGGCTTTGTGGTGGACTAAATGAAGGTACAGCCTAGGGGTGGAGTAGTATTTAGAACAGGGACTTTGTAATTGATTGAATGAATGGAAGGTCCTGGGGTGGGGTAGTACTTGGAGATTATTTAATCACACTTAGTAACTGCTGTATTTTGAATGATGTTATGTTTTGACCTTCTCTGTTCTTGGTTTGTTACTGAATAAAATGGAGAGCACCTATGCTGGTATTTTGAACCTTGGGAAGCTTCCTTTGCTTGGCATTACATTACAATCCCCAAGTCAAATCAGAGGAGAGTAAGGTTTACTTATTCACTCTCACCTCCCTTCTCATGCCCTCCAATGTAAAAGCTTTTTCTTACCTGCCTTATGTAAGATAATTTAACACATTCTATCTCTTCCTTTCTCCTTCTCACAATATATTCCTCTCTCACCTCTTAATTTTATTTTGCAAATATCATCCCTTCATATTCAACCTACTCTATGGGCTCTCTCTCTCTCTCTCTCTCTCTCTCTCTCTCTCTCTCTC
>NW_027186473.1:32716300-32730571 GCF_028583685.1 Petaurus breviceps papuanus
CTCTCTCTCTCTCTCTCTCTCTCTCTCCCTCTCTCTCTCTCTCTCTCTCTCTCTCTCTCTCTCTCTCTCTCTCTCTCTGTCTCTCTCTCTCTCTCTCTCTCTCTCTCTCTCTCTCTCTCTCTCTCTCTCTCTCTCTCTCTCTGTCTCTCTCTCTCTCTCTCTCTCTCTCTCTCTCTCTCTCTCTCTCTCTCTCTCTCTCTCTCTCTCTCTCTCTCTCTCTCTCTCTCTGTCTCTGTCTCTCTCTCTCTCTCTCTCTCTCTCTCTCTCTCTCTCTCTCTCTCTCTCTCTCTCTCTCTCTCTCTCTCTCTCTCCCTCTCTCTCTTTCTCTGTCATGCACACATACACACACATTCACACACAGATAGAAAGATAGATTCATACACACATACATACCTGTATGTATGTATTTCCTCTAAATACCTTAATACTGAGAAAGGTCTCATGAGTTACAAATATCATTTTTCCATGTACAGATGTAAACAGTTCAACTTTAATAAATCCCTCTTGATTTCTCATGATTTGCACTCTGCTCCTAGCCCAGTGTGATAGACCATTCCTGTCATCCTTTCCAGCTTGTCTTGCACTAGAGATTTGTTTCACTCTGTCATTTTGTCAGTTCTATAGACCTAGAATTTGTTTAGGGTCATTTTTTACAAGTATTTGGAGGGGTTTGTGGGAGATCTCAAACAAGCCTTTCTTTTACTCTGCTATCGTGGCTCTGAACAGTCATCTTAACTTCTAAGGATACAATTACTTGATAACATATTTCACTCTTTTTTTTTCATTTCCTTATGGTAAGAAAGGTATCATGATAGTGTAAAGAGTGCTAAATTCAGAGTCTGGAAGACCTGATTAACTTGCTCATTAACTTGTATCTTAAACACTAGCTATGTGACATTGGGAAAAACATAAAATAAAATAAAATAATATAAAATTTCTCTCCGCCTCCATTTCCCCATTCATAAAAGGAAGGAGTTGGATTTAATGGGAGCTAAAGATCTTTCTAGCTTTCTGTAAAATGAGAAAGGAATTCTCAGTATTCAGGATGAAAAAACTGATATCATTACTTCAAATAAACAGATCTCAGGCATTCGATATTAATTAGAATGTATTTAGGCTAAAGAACATTGAAAAATTAACCTGCAAATAAAAGGCCCATGATATTAATTTACTCCAGAATTTTCAGATGAGTCAGATTAATACTTCTGTTTTTCCTCACTTTTAAGATTATTGAAGTATAGATTGCCTTTCAGGCCACCGTTTTTGTTCAGTCATGTCTGACTCTTTATAATCTCATTTGGGTTTTTTTGACAAAGTTACTGAAGTGGTTTGCCTTTTCTTTCTCCAGCTCATTTTTATATAAGAGGAAACTGAGGTAAACAGGCTTAAATGATTTCCTCAGGTTCACACAACTAGTAAGTGTCTGAAGCCAAATATATATGTAGGAAGATGAATCTTCCTGACTTCAATTTTGGCACTCTAGTTCTCTATCTTGGCATATAAATTCAATTTTTATTTCAAATATTTATCAAACATTCATTTAGTAACTACTATGTGCCTGCTGTTGGGCTTGGATTGGGGACAGAAATACTAAAAGGAAAAATCCTTTCCCTAAAGGAGTTTGCATTCAACTTGGAATTTGAAGTCTGAAGGCCTGTTTTCAAATCCCAGGCTCTATAACTTATCTATAAATATCCAGGTGCAGGATTTAAATAAATCACTTAAAGTTACTGGATTTCTCCACTTACAAAAAAAGGGATTAGATTTTATCTCTAGGACACCTTCTGGCTTTAAATAAAGGGCCATTTGAGGAGAGACAACACTAGCAACAAGAAGTTCAAGAAAGTATTTTTGTAGAAGATGACAGCTGAGCTGATCTTGAAGGAAACATTTGAGTGAGGTTTGAAACATTTTGCAGACATTAACTACATTAAAGTGCGCTGATAAGGAAAATAAGAATTTTGAGTCAGAGGTGAGAAAAGAGCACATCCGTCAAACGGATAATAGCTGGTTCCAACAAGGAAGAGATGTATGTTATGTTTGGGGAACAATGAAGTAATTGGAATAATTAAAACAAAAATGTCTGAAAGAGTGGGACTGGGGTGGAAAAGCCAGATAGCAGAAGGTTTTAAATGTCAGTCTAAGGGAATATGGGGTGTATGTGTGTGTTTTCTTCATACAAGGTATAGGAAGCTATTGAACATGATTGCAAATATTTCTGAATGATTCATAATAAACTGGAGAGTGTGTTTCATTTGACATTCAAAGACCTTTATGATTTAGCTACCTCCCAAATTTCCAGTCTTCCTACACCTTACTTTCTGCCTCTTATTCTCTGATCCAGTATTGACCTCCTCACTGTTCCAAATACAAGATAGTCTCTTTTGTCTTCAACTATTTTCTCTGAATTCTCTTGTTCCTTAGCTCCACTCCTTGACTTCCCTAGCTTACTTTCTGTCCTAACTGAAATCCTAACTTCCACAAAAATTCTTCAACGACTTTTAACTCTGCTGACTTTCCTTTGTTAATTATTGAGTTTTAATAGATTGATTTGTATATATTTGTCTGCATGTTGTCTCCTCAATTAAATTATAATTTCTTGGAGGGCAGGCATTGTCTTTTACCTCTTTTTTTGTATTCCCAGCATTTATCAAAGTAATTGGCACTTAAGAAACAATTAATAAATGTTTATTGACTGATTTGATCTTTTAGTATTCCAGTCATATGAATCATATGATTACTAATTCCAACAATAGCTAGCCTTTATATTTATATACAATCTGCAAATCACTTTATATTTGATTGTCACTATAAACATGTGAGGTAGATGTTATTATATGATTTTGCATGTAAGGAAACTGAGGAAGAGAGAAGTTAAATGACATGTCTACTTTCATTCTGTCAGTAAGTGAGACAACATTTGAAGCTGAGTATTATTGATAAAAGTCAAGTGTGCTATCTACTCTGTCTCTTAGATGCCTTGAAGATAGCAATGCATATATTCTTACTCATTCCATGCAAGAATTGAGTTGGTCACAATGTATCACACCCAATATATATGAGGGGATTCCTAGAACTATCTCAATGGCTCAGGTATATCAGTGGAGCACTCAGGATGTCTTTTCATTAGTCTTTACTGTCTCTGCATGACCAGTTCATTATTTTTTACTTGATTAAACATTTTTTTTTGGTGAGATCCTTTACAAAATTTTTCTCCAGCATGATTCTTTGTAGTATTTTGTGGCCTGCTGATGCCATCCATACAACTTTCCATTGCTCTTTCATGGACTTTGAACTTCTCTTTATCAATTATTTTGTTTCATTGGAATTTTGTAGATAATGAGACTGAGTTTCACAAATAAAATGATTTGCCCTTGAGTAAACAGCTAGTAAGAATAAGAGGCAGAATTACAAAGCAGATTTTTATTACTCTGAGTTCAGCATGCTATCCCCTATGTCAATTTGCTCTAATTATAATATCTTATAATTTTATATCACTAAAATATTTCTTGCTCAGGCAAAACATAAACTTTTCAATATCCTATATTAGTTCTTCCATTGAGCACTTTTGAGATCTTGAGCAAAGCATTAAACTCTTGTTGCCTCATGAATAAAGAAAGGGGGAAGGGGACGAACTAGATGACCTCCAATATGATTTTTCCTCCTCAAAAAGTATGTTCTGTCTTTTCTTAATGTTTTCAAGTGCAAAAAGCACTTGTATAAATGTGAAAAAGGAAACAAAGCTATATAATGATACTCAGGTTGCAGTTAAAGGTAAAAAACATCATTATTGAACTAGACAAGTTTGTAGAGCCAGAGAAATATTTTGGCTTATTTATTTATTTATTTTTAGTAAAAAGCATTTTATTTTTTTTCCAATTGCATATGAAGATAGTTTTCAAAATTTATTTTTCATAGGATTTTGAGTTCCAAAATATTTCCTTCACTTTTCTTCCCCATCCCCAGGATGGCAAGCAATCTAATATGGGTTATACATGTGCAATCATATTAAACATTTCCACACTAGTCATGTTGTGAAAAAAATGGAAGAAAAGGGGAAAATTATTAAAAACAAAAAAGGGAAAATAATATGATTTGATATGCATTCAGACTCCATAGTTCTTTCTCTAGATGTGGATAATATTTTCTGTCTTGAGATTTTTGGAACTGTTTTGGATCACTGTATTGCTAAGAACAGCTAAGTCAGTCATAGCTGGTCATCATAGCATGTTGTTATTACTATGTACAATATTTTCCTGGTTGCACTCACTTCATTCAGTATCTGTTAATTTAAGTCTTTCTAAGTTTTCTTTTTTTTTTCTGAAATCTGCCTGCTCATCATTTCTTATAGCACAACAGTATTCCATTACATTCATATACCACCACATATTTCAGCCACTCTCCAATTATTGGGCATTCACTTTTTCCAATTCTTTGCCAAGAAAAAAAGAGCTGATATATATGTATATATATATACATATATATATACATATATATACATACACACATATATTATATATATATATTTTTTTTTTATTTGTGCAGATCTAGTAGTTGTAGTGCTGTATCAAAGGGCATGCACAGTTTGATTGAAATTTAGGCCAGATCTAATGTGTTCTCCAAAATGGTTGGATCAATTTACAACTCCACCAACAATGCATAAATGTTCCAATTTTCCAACATTTTAAACATTTATCATTTTCTTTGGCTTTGTATAAAAACTTTTAATTTTGATATAATCAAAATCATCCATTTTGCATTTCATAATGTTCTCCATTTCTTGTTTGATCATTAATTCTTTCCTCTTCCATATATCTGACAGGTGAACCATTCTTTGATCTCCTAATTTGCTTATGGTATCACACTTTATGCCTAAATCATGTACCTATTTTGTCCTTATCTTGGTATAAGGTGTAAGATGTTGGTCTATACATAGTTTCTGCCATACTAGTTACCAGTTTTCCCAATAGTTTTTGTTAAATAGTGAGCTCTCTTTTTTACTTTAATTTGTTTATTTTTAGTTTTCAACATTCATTTGAACAAATATTTTGAGTTACAAATTTTCTTCCTGTTTTTCCCCTACCCACCACCCCAAAATAGCAATTCTACTGAATGCACTACTCCCAATCTGGCTCTCCTATATCCTCCCCTGTAACCCCCTCACACTTTCTAGTAGGGCAAGGTGGATTTCCACACCCAGTGTCTGTATATTTTATTTCCTAGTTGTATGTAAAAAAATTTTTTTAAACATTTGTTTTTAAAACTTTGATTTCCAGATCTTTCCCTTTTGCCCTTGTCACCCAACCCCACTGGGAAGATAAGCAACTCGATATAGGTTGTACATGTGTACATATTATGCAAAATATTTCCATAATAGATATATTGGGAAAGAATGTATTTCCCTCCATTGTATCCCACCCCCCCACATTCTATTTCTCCTTTGACCCTGTCCCTTTTCAAAAGTGTATGCTTCTAACTACCCTCTCCCTCACTCTCTCCTCCCTTCTATCCTCCCCACTCTTATCCCCTTCCCCCCCTACTTTCCTGTAAGGTAAAATACCCAATTGAGTGTGTATATTATTCCCTCCTTAAGCCATGTTCAATAAAAGTAAAGTTAACTCATTCCCTTTTGCCTTCCCATTCTTCCCCTCCAAAGTAAAAGTTTTCTCTTGCCTCTTTTATATTAAAAAATTTACCCTATTCAAACTATCCCTATCTCCTTCATTATATTCCTTTCTCATCTCTTAAGTTTACTTTTTAGATATCATCCCTTCCTATTCAACTGATCCTGTGCCCTCTATCTATGTGTACATGTACACACATATACACACACTCACATATGTATTTGTACACAGATACACCTGCATATGTATTTTTGTGTATTCCCTTCAACTATCTTCATACTGAAAAAAAGTGTCATGAGTTATAATTATCATGTTTCCATACAGAAATGTAAATAATTCAACTTTAATAAGTTTCTCATGAATTCTTTTTCCTGTTTACCTTCTCATGCTTCTCTTGCTTCTTGTATTTAAAACTCAAATTTTCTGTTCAGCACTGTTTTTTTTTTCATCAAGAATTCTTAAAAGTTCTCCATCTCATTAAATGACCATATTTTCCACTGAAACCTTATACTCAGTTTGCTGAATAGGTGATTCTTGGTTTTAATCCAAGCTCCTTTGACCTCCAGAATATAATATTCCAAGCCCTTCTATCCCTCAGTGTAGAAGATGACAGATCCTGTGTTATCCTGATTGAGTTTCCACAATATTGAAATTCTTTCTTCCTGGCTGTTTGAAATATTTTCTTCTTGACCTGGAAACTCTAGCATTTGGCTATAGTATTCCTAGGAGTTTTCTTTTCTGGATGTTTTTCAAAAGGCAATCAGTGAATTATTTCAATTCCTACTTTGCCCTCTGGTCTAGAATATCACGGCAATTTTCCTTGAGAATTTCTTGAAGGATGATTTCTAGGTGATTTTTTTTATCATGGCTTTCAGTTAGTCTAAGAATTTTTAAATTATCTCTTCTGAATATATATTCCAGGTCAATGGTTTTTCCAATGAACTATTTCACATTGCCTTCTATTTTTTAAATTTGTTTGTATGCTGATTTCTTTTTTATAGTATCTTGATTTATAGTTATTTTAGTATAGTATCTTGATTTTTATAGTATCTTTTATAGTGTCTTGATTTCTCATAGTCATTAACTTCCAGTTG
Organism: Petaurus breviceps papuanus; assembly: GCF_028583685.1. Classification (NCBI taxonomy): domain Eukaryota; kingdom Metazoa; phylum Chordata; class Mammalia; order Diprotodontia; family Petauridae; genus Petaurus; species Petaurus breviceps. The sequence goes on from NW_027186473.1 coordinate 32,723,019, forward strand.
TTGCAATCTGATATTGAAGGAATTATTCTCTTCAATGAGTTTTTGAAATTCCTTTTCTGTCTAGCCAATTCTGTTTTTTTAAGGCATTCTTCTCCTCATGGGCATTTTGGGCCTTTTTTTGCCATTTGAATTTGTCTATTTGTAATGTGTTGTTTTCTTCAGTCAGGTTGTTGACTCTCTTTTCATGTTTTCTTGCATCATTCTCATTTCTCTTCCCAATTCTTCTTCCACTTCTCTCACTTGATTTTACAAATCCTTCTTGAGTACCTCCATGATCTATGATCAGTTCATATTTTTCTTGGTAGCTTTTGGTGCACGGGTTCTGAGTTTGTTGCCATCTTCCTTTTTCATGTTGTAATCCTATTTGTCCACAAAAAAAGGAATCTAAAGTTGACTTTCTGTGCTTGCTTTGCTTCCTTTGTTTGCTCATGTTGCCACTCAGTTGCTTGACTTTTGAGCTCTTTGTCACAATAGAATTCTTTTTCCAGAGGGGAGAGCTTTGTCCCAAATTGCTGGGGTTTTCTCAGCTGCCAGAGCTATTAGTTGGGTGTACTCCCTGAAGCCTCCACAGCTTCTGGCACTGGGTCACACACCCCAAGACCTCCACTCAAGAAAGCAATCCAGATCCAAGAAGGTTAAAGCAAGAGAGATTACCTCTCAGAATATTTCTTTGCCCCCACCTCCATATGATCTGCATGCTGGGAGTCTGAAGCAGTCACATGGAAGTGACTGAATGGCAGCCATGCCTCCACTGCTTCTCACTGTTGGGGTAGATGCTGGACCATGCTTCCATTTCCCCCAATTCCAATAGAGTTCCACACTGATCATTTACTTTCTTTTTGGCATTTATGGTTTGATAATCCTGGAAACCACCACAGCTGTTGGTGATCCACTCTTCTGAGGGCTGCTCTAGCTGCTGCTAGTTGGAGCCACCTTGGGGATAAAACCATGGGCTCAAGCAGGCTGGGATTGACTCCCAGAATTCTGTGATGGATCCTTCCTGCCAGCCTGTCAGGCTTCCTTCAGTAAGAGAATTTTTTTTCACTCTGGCACTTTGTGCCTTCTTTAGCTCTGAAATTTGTTTAGAGTCATATTTTATAGGTATTTGAGGTGGTTATTGGGGGAACTCACACAATTTTCCTGCTTTTATGCCTCCATCTTGCCTCCACGCCCAGTATTACCAAATAATTTTTTTTAAGCAATTGGGGTTAAGTAATTTGCTCAAGGTTACATGGCCAGTTATTTCTGGGTGTGGTGCTAACTATCTGAGCCCAGATTTGATCCCCAGGTCATCCCTACACTGCAGCCTGTGCTCTTACTTCCTGAGCTACCTGGCCACCCCTAAGCAGTTGGGGTTAAGTAACTTGCTCAAGGTTACACATCCAGGTGTTTCTGGGTGGATGCTAAGTGTCTGAGTCCGCATTCAATCTCCAGGTCATCCCAACACTGAAGCTGGTGCTCTTACTCGCTGTGCTACCTGGCCACCCTGTAACAAATACTTTTGATGATTGTTTCCTTATGATATAGTTTTAGGTTTGGTATGGCTCACCCATCATCCTTTTGCATTTTTAAAATTAAATCCATCGATATTCTTGACCTTTTGTTCTTCCAGATTAATTGTGCTATTATGTTTTTCTATCTCTTAAAAATTTGGAACTCAAAATCCTATGAAAAAAATTTGGTATAACACTGAATAAGCAAATTAATTTAGGTGAAATTGCCATTTTATTATATTAACTTGACATACTCATAAGCAATTGATATTTTTTCCATTTTTTTATATCTGAATTAATTTCTGTGAAAAAGTTTTTTTGTTTGTTTGTTTCTTTTTATAATTTGTTCATGGAGTTCCTGGGTTTGTCTTGACAAGTAGATTCTGAAATATTTTTTTATTGTGTACAGTTATTTTAAATGGAATTTATTTTTCTATGTCTTCCTGCTGGGTTTTGTTGGTAACATAAATCATATGATGATGATTTGTGTGTGTTTATTTTATAATCTGTGAAATTTCTAATGTTGTTAATGATTTTAAATAGCTTTTTATTTGATTCTTAAGGATTCTCTAAGTGGACCATTATATCATCTAAAAAGAGTGATAGTGTTGTTTCTTCATTGCCTATTGTATTTCCTTCAATTTCTTTTCCGCCTCTTCTTGCTAAAGCTAACATTCCTTTTTGTTTGTTTGTTTCATTAATTTGTTTTAATTTTCACCATTCACTTCCAAAAGATCTTGATTTACAAATTTTCTTCCTACCTCTCCTCTCCTCTAAGTCAAAGATAGCATGCATTCTGCTTATTCCTCCCCCCAAACTTCCCTTCCTTCTATCACCCTCCCCTTCTCCTCTCCAATTCCTTTCTATTTTACTATATGGCAAGTTAGGTTTCTATACCTCATTGCCTATATATCTTATTTCCAAGATATATGCAAAAATGATTTTTAACATACATTTTTAAACTTTGAGTTCCACATTTTCTCCCTTCCTTGCTCTCCACCTCATTGAGAAGATTAGCATTTCGATATAACTTATACTTTTTTAGTCATGCAAACCGCTATTGATATAGCTTATACATATGTAGTCATGCAAACCACTTCCATAATAGTCATGCATGAAAGACTAACTATATTTCCCTATATCCTGCCCTGCCCACTATCTATTCTATTTCCTCTTATCACACTTTCCCTCCTCACAAGTGATTGCTTCTAATTATCCATTTCCCCCCATTTTCTACACACCCTATCACTCCCTCTTTTATCCCATTCCCCCTAATTTCCTGTAGGGTAAGATAGATTTTCATAACCAATTGAGTGTGTATGTTATTCCCTACTTAAGCCAAATCAATGAGAGTAAGGTTCACTCATTCCCTCTCACCTCCCCCTCTTCTCCTCCATTATAAAATATTTTTTTTACCTCTTTCATGTGAAGTAATTTATCCCATTCTATTTCCCCCCTTCTCTTTCTTCCAGTACATTCCTCTCTCACCCCCTAATTTTCCTTTTTAGGTGTTATCCCTTCATATTCAACTGACTCTGTGATCTCTGTCATACACAAACATACACGCACGCACACATAACACGCATATAGATATATTTCCTCCAACTACCCTAATGCTGAGAAAGGTCACATGAGTTACAAATATCATCTATCCATGTAGGAGTGCAAACAGTCCAAATTTAATAAGTCCATTATGACTAATGATTTATCTCTCCTGTTTTCCTTTTTATACTTCTCTTTATTACTGTGTATGAAAGCCAAATTTTCTTTTGAGCTCTTTTCTTTTCATCAAGAATGCTTGAAAGTCCTCTATTTCATAGAATTACCATTTCCCCCCCAAATTTCCCAGTTTTGCTGGGTAGATGATTCTTGGTTTTATTTCTAGATCCTTTGAACTCCAGAATATCATATTCCAACAAGTCTTTCAATCCCTTAATGTAGAAGCTGAGAAATCTTTTGTTATACTGATTGTGTTTCTACAATACTTGAATTTTGGATTTTTTTTTACTGTTTGCAATATATTCTCTTTGACAAGAGAATTCTGAAATTTGGATATGATGTTCCTAGGAGTTTTCTCATTGAGATCAGGTTATTTCTTTCTGTCTCTGTTTTACTCTCTGGTTTTAGAATGTCAGGGCAGTTTTCCTTGATAATTTCTTGAAAGATAATGTCTAGCTTCTTTTTTGATCTTGTCTTTCAGGTAGTGCAATAATTCACAAAATTTCTCTTTTGGATCTATTTTCCATGTCAGTGGTATTTTCCAATGAGATCTTTCATGCTGTCTTTTATTTTTTCCCATTATTTTCATTTTGTTTTATAATTTCTTGATTTCTCATAGAGTCATTAGCTTCCATTTGCTTGACTTGAATTTTAAATGAATTATTTTCTTCTGGGACATTTGGGACCTCCTTTTCCATTTTGCTCATTCTGCTTTTTAAGGCATTCCTCTCCTCATTGGTTTTTTGAACCTCTTTTCAATTTGTGTTAGTCTATTTTTTAAGGTGTTATTTTCTTCAGTAGTTTTTTGGATCTCCTTTAGCAAGCTGTTGACTCTTTTTTCTTGGTTTTCTTTTCTTTTTTTTTTTTTTTTTTTTTTTTTTGCTTTTTGGTGAGCAATTGGGGTTAAGTGACTTGCCCAAGGTCACATGCCTTTTGTGTGTGTGTGTGTGTGTGTGTGTGTGTGTGTGTGTATGTGTGTGTGTGTGGGTGGGTGGGTGGGTGTGTTAAGTGTCTGTGGTCGGACTTGAACCCAGGTCTTCCTGACTTCAGGGTCAGTGCTCTATTCACTGCGCCACCTAGCCGCCCCTTTCCTAGTTTTCTTGTGTCACTCTCATTTCTCTTCCAAATTTTTCCTCTTCTCTCACTTGACTTTCAAAATCCTTTTTGATATCTTCCATGGCCTGACTGCTTCATATTTTTTCTGGGAATCTTTGGATGTAGAAACTTTGACTTTGTTGTTTTCTTCTGGTTGCATGTTTTGATCTTCCTTGTCACTAAAATAAGTTTATATAGTTTGATTTTACACTGTTTAGTCATTTTTCCAGCCAGTTACTTGACATTTTAAGCTCTGTTTTAAGGTAGATCTCTGATTACAGTGTGGAGTAAATACTGTCCCAAACTTCAGAGGTTTTATACAGCTGTTTTCAGAGATGTTTCTAGGGAACTATAAATTTTCAGTTCTTCTAAGGTGGTATGAAGAAAGGAGAGATATTTACAACTCCCTTGGTCTGTGCTCTGGTCTATGAGTAAAGACAAGAACTCTTTTTTGACTTAGAAATGTGAAGAGGATTCCCTCTTCACTGTAGTCAAAAGTTTGACAATACCAGAAGTCCTCCTGGCCCCAGGACTGCCACCCAAGACTGTGACCCAGATTGAAGCACAGGCAAAGCTGCCTCAGTGGCAGCAAAGAAATCCTTTCTATCCCCCTCCAATCATCAGCTCTATTTCCCCACTTTTTGTGGGCCAATTCCTCCAGAAACAATCTCACTGCTGTAGCTGCTGCCACTCTGGGTCTTGGGACAGACCATGCTCCTCTCTTACCCAGGTATGATAGACCTTTCACACCAAACTTCTAACTTGTCTTTGGTGTTTGTGGGTTGTGAAATCTGGAAGCCACCACAGCTGCCACTGATACAGTCCCCTACTCCAGACCAGACTGTGTTGGCACAGTCCTTGCTGGACTGCTCTCCTCTCCCAGCCCTGTGCCACAGACCTTTCCTGCATTTTTCCAACCCTTCCAGATTTTCTTAGACTAGAAATTTGTTTCACTATCTCATGTTGTAGGTTCCACTGCTCTATAATTTTCTTAGAGTAACTTTTTACACGTATTTGCAAAGGTTTGGGGGAGAGCTCAAACAAGTCCCTGTTTTCAGTCTGACATCTTGGTTCCACCCCTAAAATTAATATTTCTAGTACAATATTGAATAACAGTGGTAATAATGAGCATCCTTGTTTCACTGCCTATTTTATTGGTGAATTAGAGAAAGTAAATAAAAAATATTTGGACATTTTAGTAAGGTTTATCTCATCAGTATTGTCTCTGTGCATGTTAAACATCAAAATTTACAGAGGTACAAATATAAGATAAGATCATTAATGTCAGCATTTTTTTAAATCACACGTAAGACAATATATCGTACTGCCAAGCAGAGTGCCTTGATTATAATAGTCAAATAAAAATGTTTGTTAGATTGAATTGCAGGTGATTTCAGTGACAGGTTTACAATTTGGAGCAATGTAATATAATCTTAGGGTGCATTTCATATTGTATTCCTTGAAAATTTCAAAGGTATATTCAAATTTGTCTACATTTAATGAATAGAAATTTAAATAACACTTTGTAAGAAAATATCCAATTCATTTTTACTAATAAACAGCAGAATTAAATTTTTAAAGAGCTGGCAAAGTAAAATTTTCACTCAAGGTAAAAGCTGTTATTTAGAAAATTGCTTTATTTCCCCCACACATTCCCCAATCTTATAAGTTTGAAGTAAAAGGGAAAAAGTTGTACTATTAAAATGCTAAATACAAAATCATCATTCCCATAAGATAATTAATTTCCTTAAAGAGGAAGACAGCTGAATTACCTTTTTAAAATAATAAAAGTTGGCAACAGAGCTGCCCTCAGAATGGAGTCATTCAGTTCTTGCTCCCATATTCATCTGTAGAATAAACAGGATCTTTGAATTCAGTAACTTAAGATTCCATTTCATATTTTAACAATTGGGATTAGAGACCTTTATTATATTCATCCTGTCACAGATGCCCCCAAGTCATATTTCTTCTATCATAAATGAATTATTTTGATCAGTAACATATCATTCAGCTATATTCAGAAAAAGAGATAGTAAATTATGAGTTTCAGAGGCCTGATGTCACTTTTGAACATAATGGCATTGCTTTCATAGATACACATTTGTAATTAAAATATTCATATTTGGGGCAACTAGGTAGTGCAGTGAATAGAGCATCAGATTTGGAGTCAGGATCACCTGAGTTCAAATCTGGACACAGACACTTAACATTTCCTAGCAGTGTGACCTTGAGCAAGTCACTTAACCCCATTTGCCCTGTCTTCCCCTATCCAAAAAGCAAAAAAGAAATATTCATACTGAAATATCCATTTGAGACCTATGGGAGATAACTTTTTGAAATGAAGGAAAATCTGTTTGAGGTGGTCATAATTTATTGTCATGCTGCTGAAAAAATGAAAATTAAAACAACCATAATATAAATAATCTAGCCTCCATGAAAATTTTTTATTTTAATGTAAACTTCCAGGTATTTGATGGTAATACTATGGTGAACACATTGAATGTAACAGAAATAAATTCTGTGAAAGGGGCCACCAAGATGGCAGAGTAAAGGAAAAGATTCACTTGAACTCTTCCCTAAACCCCTCCAAATTCCTTTAAATAATTATTCTAAACAAATTCTAGAGTGGTTAAACCCAAGAAAAGATGGAGCGAAACAATTTTCCAGTCCAAGACAAATTAGGAGATCAAAAGGAAAGGTCTGTTGCACCAGGGTGAGAAAAGATCACAGTTCAGAGCAGGTCACACCAAGACAGCCTGGGACTCAGCAAACTGAGAGCAGGCATCAGGGTGATGAATTCATTGCAACAATGGCAGTTTCCAGAAATATCAACCCACAGAAACCAAAGACAATTTAGAAGGTAAGCAGGAAAGGACTGTCACTCCTGCTTGAGAGTGGAATGCAGTCTAGTGCAAGTGTCACCAGCACAGTCCGGATATATAATTTTAATGTATTTTAGATAACCAAATATTCATTTATTTGGAGTTCATTTGATGATTCTCATTAGTCCTGCCCTGATTTTTGAGAACCTATGCCAAAATTTTCATGGAATCTCTCTCTCTCTCTCTCTCTCTCTCTCTCTCTCTCTCTCTCTCTCTCTCTCTCTCTCTCTCTCTCTCTCTCTCTCTGTCTATCTCTGTCTCCTTTAGCATGCACATGCACATGCACACACATACCTTTCCTCATAAGACCATTTAGAAATTGATGTCTTTTTTCAAGTTTATTTTTAATTAATAATTTCTTATT
>NW_027186473.1:32730671-32781079 GCF_028583685.1 Petaurus breviceps papuanus
AATTGATGTCTTTTTTCAAGTTTATTTTTAATTAATAATTTCTTATTTCTTTCCCTTGTACTCAACTAACTCCATATCGGCCTTATCCATCCATTATTCTCTGGAATCATGATTTGTAATTGTATTGATCAAAGTTCTCAAATCTTCAAAAACTGCTTATTTTTACAATATTATTACAATATAGGTAGTTCTGTTTCTTTTCTGTTCATTTAACTCTACTTCAATTCAAAGAAAGCTTTCATGAATTTCTTCCAAACATTACCCTTTGTTTTTCTTATCATATGATATTATTCAATTATAATGTGCATAAAATGATTTGTTTAGTCATTCCACAACCAATTCCCACCAGCTTCTTAAATGTGTAGTTTTTTGTAAAGACAGAAACACTTACTGAGTACCTATTATGTGCTAGATAAGGGTTAATCACTTGGGATTCAAAGAAAAAAAAACACTTTCTCTTCTCAAGGGTTTCAAAGTTTATTGTCTGTAACCACAAGCCCCCCCCCAAAAAAAAAAAAAAAACAATCAACTATGTACAAACAAGTTACATGCAGGATAAATTGGAGAGAACCTTGGAGGGAAGGCATTAAGATTAAGGAGGGTCAGCTAAAGATTTTAGATGAAAGTTTTGGTGGAATCTTAAAGATAGCCAGGGAAGCCAGCAGGCAATGGCAAGGAAGGAGAAAGTTACAGCTAGAGGGTAGCCAGATTGAAATAACTTCTAGAAACTTAGCTAATTAAAATTACTTTATATATAATAACAAAATTTAATTTTATTTTTTACATTTATTCATGACAATACTTTATTAATAAACAGTGTATTATCTTTCAAAGGAAATCTTAATTTAGTTTATCATAGAAGTATATAATAGCTTAAGATATGTAAGAAGTCATAGTTTATGGTAAAAAAAAATCAATGTTTCTCTTTTCAACCAAAATAGTGTTTTTGATGATTAATATGCCTTTTGCTACGACCAATATGTTCATATATGATCACCTAAATTACATTAAAAATAGTTTCAGCATATTTGATTTTTGCCATTTATTATTCATTAGTCATTTTAATTACAAATAACCAGTATGATATCTTAATTTTTCTTAAAGTAAAGTAAATTCTTAGGATTATGGACTTATGCATAATATTTTATAATAACCTAATAAAAATGGTTTCCATCATCATAAGGTGAATAACTACAAAAAAAGAATTATGTAGACTTTTAAGTTAGGAAAATGTTCTTGATGCATTAGCGTACTGTGTCCTAAATAACTTCAGGTAATAATTTATTCCCTATTTTATACAAGGAAACTGAGGATCAGAGAGGTTAAGAGACTTAACTACAGACATATCCCAGGGTAACAACCATCATTTGAAAACATATAATTTTTCATCTAAGTTTACCAATGAATCCATTATGGCATACCCAAAAATTAACACACAAATTTACATACATATTTGTGTATACATATATACATGAGTGTGTGTATACATATTTATGTATATATGTATGTGCATATACACATACATAAACTTAAAAAAAAAGCAAACCTATCATCTACATTATAAATCCAGAAGCTAATTAGCTATATTTCAATAAAGTTAGGAGAAATGTAGAGAGAAACATGCTTTATCCCGAAGGAATTATTTGAGGTTCTCAAAGAGTTGGTACATTTTAAGGAAAAGTAGAATTATCACAAAATTTGGCATGACAGACAAAACAGACTTATAATGACCATGGAGATTACCCACATAGCCAAGAAAAAAAGACAGTAATAGAATTGACTTTTGATTAAATCACTGTTTCAAACTTGGAAAAAAGTGTTTGATTTTCTAGAAAAGAATTGTGTGCACAGTCTAGCATGAATAATTATTGTATTTGACAGAACCCCGTGTATTTCCAGAAAGTGGAAATGGCACACACACACACAAACACACAAGATTATTCAAGGGAGTTTTCAGACTGATTTAATGAAGAATTTTGGAATAATTAGAACTCTCCAAAAATCAAATAGTCTTTCTATGAGAGGGAGCTTTTTCTCATTGAAAGTATAAGGCATTCTATTGGTTTATTTGAAATGAGATTCCTGTACAGCACAAAATATCTTGCTAAGTGGCCTGTAGAACTCTTTGTGACTCTGGAAACGCATAACAATGGACACAACTTTTCTAATATTTTCAAGATTAATGCTCTTTTTTTTTTTAAGCAATCGGGGTTAAGTAACTTGCTCAAGGTTACACGGCCAGTTATTTCTAGGTGTGGTGCTGAGTATCTGAGCCCAGATTTGATCCAGGTCATCCCAACACTGGAGCCAGTGCTCTTACTCGCTGAGCCACCTGGCCGCTCCTAAGCAATTGGGGTTAAGTAACTTCCTCAAGGTTACACGGCCAGGTGTTTCTGGGTCGGTGCTAAGTCCCGGGATTCGATCTTCAGGTCTTCTCAACACTGGAGCCAGTGCTCTTACTCACCGTGCTACCTGGCCGCCCCAATGCTCATTTTTAAATGTTCAGATTACATTAACTAGATAGATATTTCTAATTGGTAATACATTTAAAGGAAAGTCAGATTTTCTGTTACACTCTTAAATGATGCATTAGTTGTTAGATGAAATTTTATTTTAGGTATATTTCTGCTCTAAAACTTTGAACTCTGTCACCACTTAGGGATTTTTTGGCCAAAAAAAATGTGTTTCAATAACAGTCTCTTACCAATGAATTAGGAAGCAATGTCTATATTAGTTTAGGGAATATGACATAAAATAAAACACTGAAATATCAGTGATACTCTTTTCTTGGACCATCATTTAATTGTGCCATCATTTAATGGAACCAGGAAAATCATTGGGCCTTATAGGCCTGTAGAAATTTATTATTATTATTTTTATTAATAATATCTCTTTACAGGGGAAAACAGATCATGTTTTAATTTAAAATATTCTATTTGTAAGGTTATAATTACAACAAACTTTTAGTTTTTTTATTATCACTTAATTTGCAAGCACTTATTAAGCACCTCTGAATGTACCAATAACTACTAAATGCTAGGAAAGCAAACACAAAAGTTAATGAAAAAAAGCCCTCAAGGAACAGGCGAAGAAACACATGATTTTATAAGTGTAAAGAAAAAAGGTATGTAATAATATTTATATTGTATTTACTATATAAACTATATATTATTCTATACTATAGTATATATTATACTATATGTACATTAGGGTCTATGTATATGAAGATATATGTATATTCACACATGTACATATATACCTATATATATACTAATATACGTACACACATAGTTTTATTTATATGTACACAATGTAGTTATCTATCTTTCTATCTGTCTTTCTGTCTATCTATCTATCTGTCTAGCATTTGAGAGGAAAAGGGAAGGTTTCATGGAATATCTGGTGACTGACTTGAGGGGTGAGGATGAAGACTCAGTGCATTTCTGGCATGGATCCCAACCAGTAGAAAAATACAGAGCTGGAAGATAGAACATCCTATTTGAGAAATGTCAAGAACCAGTCTGACTAGAATTTGAGATATACTTGGTCACTGATAACTAGTTTTTTAATTGCTAATCACTCATAATTGAATCAACGTTACAAGGTTTACTATTGTTGAGGGGATTTATATATATACACTTGTTACAACCTCATTTCTTCAGTGTTTAATATAGAAATAAACTCATATGAAAGTCACGTGAAAGAATAATTAATATTTTGTCACCATTTTTCACCTTCCACAAAAGTGCTTAAATACCTTTCTTCTTTATAGAGTATGAGCTGGTAATGAGAATTTTTTTACAGGCTTAAAGGAAGTCTGTGCAATATCTTGCTCCACTTGCTTTAGCTTTCTTTCAAAACATTGCTATTTTACCACAAAAGTGGATGTTAAATCAGTTTATTTTTCATCTGAGTGTTTTTTTCATAACCTTAAGCCTACCACCCACCATCCACCTTGAATTGTAGGGCTCTTCTCCTATTCAGATATATTGAACTTTTTATTTACATTTCTAAATCCTTTAAGAAAAGTTACTGACTGGGAAACATAAATAAAGAGCTAATCCTAGGTAGGATTTTATTGCTTGAGTGTCCTGCTTCAGCTTACCATGTGGCAAGATATTTCCAAATCTGTATTGTATGCTTTAGATTTCTCATTGAACATATAAAAAATGACTTATATGGATGAAATAGTATGCCTGTGAATCGTTTATTCTTTATAATCTTTCAGATTCTTTTTTGCTTCTCTATATATAGTAAATGGTTTAATTCACAAAATATAAAAAAATAAAATAATTTGATAACAATATTTTTAAAATATAATATACCTCCATCTTATGACATATTTTTCCTAGTTCGTTTTATTTCTTAATGTGAATTCTGCTTATTTTGAAAGAAATTATCTTCTTAGTAATTGCCTACTATGGGGTGGCCAAGTAGTACAGTGAGTAAGAGCACTGGCCCAAGAATTGGGATGACCTGGAATTGAAGCCAGGCTCAGACCCTTAGCACCCACCCAGAAACACCTGGCTGTGTAACCTTGAGCAAGTTACTTAACCCCAATTGCTTAAAAAAAGAATTTTAAAAAAATAATTGCCTACTATGCAAAATTACTTGAGAAAATGTGCTAGTCCCTTGTAATACAATTATCAAGGATACCCTCAATGAATGTGATTGTGGATTTCCTTTAAAATCTTGAAATTGTAGATATGCATATGCAGCATGCATACCTGCAAAACAGCCATATCTGCAGGAATATGTGTGCATTTGCACATGCATGTATATGTTTGTGTGTATTCATATAGGTACATACATAATATGCATTATGGTGCACACATACATGCACAAATATATGTGTATATACACACATAATTAAGGCTGAGGAACATCAAAAGGTTAATAGAGCAGTACATGGTGAGGGATGAGGAAGCTGTAACATTCACATAATGAAGTATAAAAGGTGTCATAAAATAAAATATTGATTTCCCCAAATGAGTCTTGTTATTAAAACATGCTCAGAGGGTAGAATATACATTCAATTCTTCTTCCTGAGATGTCTAGAGTAAGTTACTGAGGCTGTCAGGAATTTGAATGAACTTTTTGTGATGAATTCATGGGAAGAAAGTTTTAATAAGAGTTGTCACACATTCATTCATTCAATAATAATTCAGTAAGTTTTTGCTCTCATCAATTTGGGTGCTCATTTCCCTGGTTCAAATAGCAATATAACTTGTGTTCTCAATCTTCTTATTCATGTTTTCCTGACTTACCCAAGGTCACATGACTAGTAAGTGTTAAATGTCTGATGCCGCATTTGAACTCAAGTCCTCTTGACTGCAGGTCCGGTGCTGTATTCGCTACACCACCTAGCCACCACCCCCCAAAAAATTTTTTTTTAATAATAAATGAAATTATTGCCTCAACGATTTTCATTTTGATCCTTTTTTTAATACCCAGTACCTGATATATAGTAGGTACTTTATAACTACTTATGGAATTAAAATTACATGTGATATTAACATTTGGCATCTTTTTTCTCAATGAGGCTCATGATGAATTCTTAATTTCAAGTCTAGTTAAGGTCCATCAGTTGGTTGAAACAATGAAATCATATTGAAAAATACCCCCAAAGAACTGCCAGTAACCATCTTATTGTTACCTCCTTCAATCATAGGGTATCCTTTCCTTCTGCTCTTTCACAAATGCTAATTATCACATGCTCCTCTCTTTGGTCATGGAAATTTCTTATGGTACCATACTCTCACTGTTCTTCCCCTTCTTGTCTAAAGTATCACAATCCAAGACTGAATTTCTCCTTAACATTACCTCCTTTAAGATCAATTTAACTGACGAAAATATAGCAAACATGTTTAGAATTCTTCACTCCTATTTCATGCCTTTGCTCAAGCCATGCCCCATTTCTGGAAACACGCATTCCTTACCTCTGACTCTTTGAATTCCAAGTTTCTCTCTGAAAACTCAGTTCAAACACTCCCCTTCTATTTGAGACATTTTCTGATTTCCCAACTGCAAATGATTGCCTATTAACAAATACCATATATCTGATTTGTATATTTTCCATATATACTTATATGCAGGGGTGTGGTTGTAAAATGTTTAGAATCTAGATTTTGGGTTGGGGGTAGTTGTAACCATGACAAACTTTTTAGATTATTTCTCAAGTATTTATATCTTCTTCACTATTTTATCATGTGAATAATACAGTCAACAAAACAATCAAGATATGATTAGTAACATCTGCTAATTTCTAATGGGGAAAAATGAAACTTGAACAATTAGCTCTCAAGAAGCAGTAAAGTTGGCTCCAGCACACATGATTGTTTATGTGTTGTTTCCCCACAATATCGATCAATAAATCTTTACTAAGCATCTGATATGTGCCAGATTATTTTCCTTATAGATGCTAAGCTCCTTCAGGGCAGGAACTATTTCATTGTGATGTTGGTATTCCCAGAATGTAGCAAAATAACTGGCATGTAGTACATATGTACTAAAACTTTTTTGGTGGAATGTTCTTTTGAATTTTATAATCCTCCCCCAAGAATTATTTCTTACTACAACAATATCTGTGTCAATACAGCTCCTAAAATAGAAGTATCCATGACATCATCAATACAAGGAATTCCTCATGTCAACCTATTCAGGACTTGGTAGATAGGTATTTGCTAGGTGAACATTGAGGAAAGTAACTTAGGCATATTGAGGAAAGTAATTTGATCAGATTTCTAGGAGTAGCTAATATTAGAAATCACATTTAAAACATGATATTCCAATTTCCAAGTACAACATGAAAACACTACCAATTCTGAGTTCAGATGATTTGGTTTGAAATACTGCCTCTCATACTTACTGCCTTGTGACCTGAGAAAAGTTATTTAACCACTCTGGGGCTCAGATTCCTCATCTTAAACAAAGATGATTAGATTAGGTTGCCTAAGAAGTAACTTTCAGCTCTAGATCTATTATCTGTATTGTTATTAAATTTGTAACCCTACATTAATCCTTTTATTATACTGAAAAATTTGCAGGTCTTCCCATTGAAATGTTAGTGTCAAGTGTCATTTTGAAAGGAAATATGGCTGGGAAAACAGAAATGTAATTCACTTAGTACATTTTTTTCCCTTGTAGAGGTAAGGAAACCAAGGCTAAGAGAGGTTATGGTTTGCTCCAGATTGCATAGCTAAGACATGATCTCTCATTTATCCAGTAGGGTATAAGTATAATACATTTGTATTCCTTTGAGAGATTAAGTAGGTAGTTTTATTTTCTGGTTATTTATAAGAAAAAAGACATAAAAGAAAGATTTTTAAAAATCAGCTTTTTGTGTTAAAGTAAATTTCATTTTCTTTTAACAAAAGTATAAGGATTTAATCCAATTCCTGCTCTGCCTATTAAATGTATACCCCCTTTCTAAAGAAAAAAAAAAACCTCTACAACTAGATAAAATGTTATAGGCCCTGGGAAAAGTAAAGGAAATTAAGGGTCCTGTACCATGGTGGGAATGTGCTTGGCCACACAAAGTAAATGATGAGATAGAGAGTAAAATTGAGAGATCATTTGAACTCCTGGATCTAATAATTTAACCACTTTATGTTCAGCAGGAAGATTATTTCTTCCTTTGTTCTCCTCCACAGAATTAAAGAAAAAGTGAGAAATGGCTTCTGCTCAATCTTGGTAATCGATGTCTTTTTTTTTATTTAAAATAGTATTAGCTTTACATCAAAGCAATCCCAGTCTCTTGATTGTTAATCACAGATCCCCAAATAGAAGAGGCATTATATATTATTGGAAATTTTTAAAAAATGACTTGTAGAGACAAGCTTCATGGTTTCTTTTTCTCTTTTTCTTTTTTTGGTATGGGCTTTTGACTTCAGTATTGTGGGAGATCTACTTCCACCTATGCAGAGGAGACACTCATTTAAATGTAACAATTTTATATGATGTAATATAAAAGTAAAGCAATATGAACCAGGAAAATAATATGCCCAATAAATAAAGTTATATAAATGAAATACACAATAGCAAAACAAATTGAATACTGTGAAATTATAATAACTGTAATGGAGTTTAAAGAAGAGATACAAAAATGTCATTTTCTTCTCTTCAGAGGTGGGGACATATTACATAATAAATAATGTTGGACATTTTGCAACTTTTGGTTTATTTTGCTTAATTGCTTTTTTTAAATATTTTAATGTAGTGGTGGCTATTGTGAATAGTGTGAATGGTGGCACAGTGAATAGAGCACCACCCTTGGAGTCAGGATGACCTGAGTTCAAATATGAACAGAGGCTTAATACTTACTAGCTGTGTGAACTTGGGCAAGTCACTTAACCCAATTTCCTTGCTTTTCCCCCACCCAAAAAAAAATTGACAAATATTTTGATGCTATGGCTAACTCTCTAGAAAGTCTTTCTTTTTTTTTTTTTAAGCAACTGGGGTTAAGTAACTTGCTAAAGGTTACACGGCCAGTTATTATGTGTGGGTGCCAAGTATCTGAGCCTGGATTCAATCCAGAGTCTCCTGATGTGGGCGCTCTTATTCACTGCAACACCTGGCTACCTCTAAAAAGTCTTTTTTAAGGAGTTTTCCTCTGGGAGGAAGGATCTCTACGCTGATGATTCTCATAAATATTTATTCAGCCCTATCCTCTTTCCTGACTTTCAGATGCACCTCTACAATGGCCTATTGAACATTTCAAATCAGATGATCTTTAGACATCTCAAATTCAAAATTTCGAAAACTGAATTCTTCTCAGCTCTCTGTTCTAATTTGCTTTTAACTCTTAAGGGTGTCACCATGTTCTCAGTCACCTAAATTCACAATTTTTATATCATCCTCAACTCTTTTCTCTCATTACACTCTCTGATCAGTTGCCATGCTCTGTTGATTCTACATTTGTAATATCCTCCATCCATGTCCCTCTCCCCTTACCTTGCCACTATGCTAGTGAAGGACTTAATTACCTCATACTTAGACTATTTCAATAGCCTGCATTTTGGTCTTTCTATCTTAAATCTTTCAAACATCTATCTCTCCTCTGTCTTCTGTCAAACAAATTTTCTACAGGTCTGACCAGATCCTTTCTATCCAATAAATTTCAGTGATTCTCTGTTACTTCCAGGATTAAATATAGAAACCTCTGAAAGATCTGTGTTATAGAATGGTGGGAAACAAATCTGAATGGGTATCTGTATATATTGTATCTTTGAACATATGGATAACATATATATATATAAGTATATATTTATATGTGATGTATATTATTATAAAGTTATGAAGGGACTAAAACATTTAAAAATCACCAAAAATTAAACATTGCTTTCAATTCTACCCACTTCTACAAGTATTTATCTATAAAATACCAATAACTAATAACTTAATAACTAATAACAGTATGGCAGTTTTATGGATGCTAGGGATACAAATATAAGAATTAAATGCCCCCTTTTAAAATGGGTACATAAATGATGATATAAACAAATTAGGGGAACACAGAATAATTTACCTGTCAGATCTATGAAGAAGGGAAAAATTTATGACCAAGAAAATTATTGAGAGCATTATAAGATGCAAAATTGATAATTTTGATGAAGACATCAAATCAATCTATAGTGATATGGAAAAAATGTTCTAAATCACCATTGATTAGAGCAATTCAAATTATAACAACTCTGAGGAGCCATCTAATACCTATAAAATTGACTAATATTGCAGAAAGAGAAAATGACAAATTTTGGAGGGGGTGCAGGAAAATTTAAATACTATCACAATGTTGCTGGATTTGTGAACTAATCCAACCATTCCGCAGAGTAAATTTGGAACAATGCCTAAGGGGTTATAAACCCATAAAAAACCACTATTAAGTCTGTAAACCAAAGAGATTTTTTTTAATGGCAGGAATGGCCTATCTGTACAAAAGTATTATGGGAACTCTTTTGCTGTGGCAAAGAATTGGAAATTTAAGGGATTCATGTCAATTGGAAATTAGCTGAACAACTTCTAGTAAAAGCTTGTGATGAGATAATATTGTGCTGTAAGAATTGATGAGCAGTATGTTTTCAGAAAACCCAAAAAGATCTGCATGAATGAATATAAAGTGAACTGAGCAGAACCAGGAGAACATTGTACAGCAATACTGTAGGGATGATCAAATGTGAATGACTTAGCTATTTCCAGCAATAAAAACATCCAAGACAATTCTGAAGAACTTATGAAAAATGTTTTCAACTTCCAGAGAATGAACCGATGGAATCTGAATGCAGATTAAAAGATATTGTTTTATATTTTATTTTTTCATATTTTGTTTCCATTTTCTTTTACAGCATGAATAACATATAAATATGTTTTTGCCTTAGCACATCCATATAATGTGTATCAGAGTGCTTGCCTTTCAGTGTAAGGTGAAGGGGAGGAAGGAAGGAAGAATTTGAAAATCAAAATTTTAAAAAATATTTTATATGTAACTGGAAAAAAATAAAATATTTAATAAAAAAGAAAACAAAAAATAAAATTGAAATTTCTATCTCACTTTATTGTTTACAATGTTATTTCCCCATTATTATTCTATGAGTGGGGAATGAGATTATTATTATTTTTGTCTTCATAATTAAAAAAAAGATAAAAGTTGGATTGCCCATGATGACACAACTAGTTAGCTTCAGATTTTGATTTTGAATCTCATTCTTTTATCCCAAGACCATTTTTTTGATACTGCATTATTTCCCCACACCCACAGGTTTGTATTTTCCCTTGTGATGCTTTGAAAAACTAAAAGAATTGCTGAAATTAACATTAAAACTCCCTAAGATTCTTGTAGTGGGGAAACAAAACACCAGGTTTGGTCAGATTTGGGTTTCAAGCCTGCCTTTGAGATTTACTAATCAAGTGACCATGGATTAGACATTCTGATATTCTGAACCTTTCTTTCCTTGTTTGGACAAGACAGATTCCTTTAAGTACTTGAATAGAGAAGTTCTGAGGAATAGGCAAGATAACATTCAATCAAAGAGCATGAATTAAATCACTTCTACTAATGTATATAGAGTACCATGTTACCCCATACACACTGCATAAGCATCATCTAGGGCTCATATAATTGATACAGATAGATAGGGGAGAGGAATTGAATCTGTAATTTAATTGGTACACATAACTCTCTTGCAAAAAAAAAACCCACTATCAATGCGAGTCAGTACCTTCTCTGCAATTTATAGCATAAAAATTTCCCTAGAACAGTGAGCAACTAAGTGACTTGCTTAAGTGAAGGTAAGTGACAGAGATTAGAAATATACCAAGGTTGTCTAGGTTTCTGGAATGATTCCCTCTAGGTCATATTGCTTATTATAAGATATTATAAAGAGTTAAATTTCTCTTTCTTTGTGGCAGTTCTAGTTCTGGACTTCTATTTAAGAATATCCATGTTCAAATCACACATTTGAAATTTATTGGTTATTTGTTCATAGCTAAGTCAATTAAGTTTTCTGAGCCTATTTTTTTTTTGCTGTGAAACCTGTGTTAAGAATCATTATCAGGCTCAAAGGGAAAAAACTTAAAATCTTAAAATACTAAAGAATATCAACTGTTCTTGTCAACCTGTTTCAAAATGCCCTGTTCATTTTAGATGCAGTTAATTGAATGCACAAAATGGACTTCATTAAAAAGGTCTTCAATAAATACTTTCAACATTATCAATGAAGTTTAGATTTGCACATATAAATACATAACTGGCAATAAAACCCATAGAACTCTCCAACATGAAAATATTACTATTCATTGCTTATTATTAAATGCTTTCCATTTTATGCCTTTTATCCATAGGACATTATTGTAGTATCATTCCATGTTTTTTTTTGCTTACAACTGAAGAGATGATATCCAGTAATATGAAGTAAAATTATTGTATTTACATGCCAAGGGACTGAATGCTTTTCAGTTAAAGAAAAAAATAGAACAATTATGGGTTTTGTCTGTTCCAGGGTCAAATTTAGTTTAAAGATGATCATAAATCATTGAAATAAATATAGTACTGTATGTAACTTAAGCACCCACAGGGGCATTTATATTCTAATGAATGGAAAAT
The DNA here is from genome assembly GCF_028583685.1 of Petaurus breviceps papuanus. Classification (NCBI taxonomy): domain Eukaryota; kingdom Metazoa; phylum Chordata; class Mammalia; order Diprotodontia; family Petauridae; genus Petaurus; species Petaurus breviceps. Next base: position 32,742,772 of record NW_027186473.1, read on the forward strand.
ATTTTGAAGAGGGAAAAACAAATGTTTACAGAAAAACAAAGATAATTGCATTATGACAGCTCTCAATAGGAAGAAATGACTTTTTTTTTTACCAGAAGTTTTCCAACCAGTCAGTAGACATTCTCAGTACAAGGTGTAGTATTGTTTTTCTTACCAAAGGGTTGGAACTCACAAAATTTGAAAAAAAAATAGTGTTACTAGAAAAACAGGTAATTTTACTGAACTGTCTTGCTAAATGTTGTGTGCTTGATATTTTGTTAGTTTTGATGAATTATTTGAGCAGAATCCCTTGGCTGTTACTATGTAATTTGGGGCAATTGCTTCAAGGGGGATAAATTTAAAAATAATACTTGCATGTACTAAATATAAATTCTAAGAGGATTGTTGGGTTAAAAAATAGACATGGGTACCCCTCTCTAACACTCAACTGTTTTCCTAATAGTAGGCTTAGATTTCAATACTTCCTAAGCCTGTTGATTGAGGCATTCTTTCTAACAAAATAGATTACAAAATATTTGTGCTTTAATAGATAAAATATGGAATTAATGTATTAAAATAAATGTTGTCATCCATTAGCTATTTCCCCCTGTTAAGAGAATCTTCAAATTTATTACTTAGATGATAGACATAGAAACCATAGTTAGGCTGTTATGTTTTGTTGCTTTCTTCTCTCTCTTTTCTTCCTTCTGTAATGCAATGCCAAGCAAAGGCAACTTCCCAAGGTTCAAAATACCAGCATAGGTGCTCTCCATTTTGTTCAGTGACAAATTAAGAACAGAGAAGATCAAAATATGACATCGTTCAAAATACACCATTTACTAAGTGTGATTCAATAATCTCCAAGTACTACCCCACCCCCAGGACCTTCCCCTCCTTCAATCAATTACAAAGTCCCTGTTCTAAATACTACTCCACCCCTAGGCTGTACCTTCATTTAGTCCATCACAAAGCCCCTCTTCTCAAATAGAGATTAGTTTCCAATCATAAGTAAAGTACATTCATTTTTTCAATCATAGAACACAAAAAGGTCAAAAGTTCCCCACCCCTGGATCACAATTGAATCTACCCCAGAGTTACAACAAGTTTAAGCACAGCACTTAATACCCAAATGGAGGTCTTTTCTTCATCTTGAAACAAGGCAAGTTCTCAGCAATCTTTGTTCCTGGGGAGACAAAGCTTAGCAGGGCCACAAGATACATTTCCAGTCTCTTCATTAATTCATCCTCTGTCTTCAGAACAGTCCTAGGACCCCTGAAAACATTAGCAAAATCCTCTCTCAGGATTTCTGTAAGCATACAACAAGAAAATCCTTCTTCAGGGCTTCTGAACCAACAGAAAGGTTCCCAGACTCCTGCCACAACAGCACTGTCCTTCACCAGTGGACAGTATTCACTCTGTCTGCAGGACAGTCTCAGAAGCTCTTAACCAACAGCCAGGTTCCAGGAACTCTTGAAGAACAGGACTGTCTTTCACCAGTGGACAAATCTGGCAAAACAACATCAAAACAGACAGACAAAATACAAGCAAAACAGCCATGTCTACTCAGTCCTTGGCAGCTCCGGGGGCAGGTCTCAAAAGTCCAGGGCAATTCAAAGTGGCCCTCACCAATCCTCTCATTCTCTCTCTGCCTCCAAAAGGGTGCTGCTTCCAAAAAGTTCTTCTGCCTCTCTCCTGTGTCTCTCCAAATCTAAGTCACCAGCTCCTCCCAGTTCAGCACTCTCTTTGCACATCAACAAGTCCATCCCACAAGCGGTATTAACAAGCTTTGGGTTTTAACACAACCAAACCAAAAACCAAGCCAATACAGGGGAATCTTTAAATACCATTACTATTACACCTTCCTTGCTTCCTTCATTCATCTTTTGCAGATGCAATGCCTAGAGTCATCAGGAAAGTCTTCACAGTGGAGGTGGTGCCTGAGCTGAGTGTTCAAGGGAACTAGGAAATATAACAGACAAAGTTTATGAAGGAAAGCATTCTAGGACTGAATAACAATCTATACATAATCCCAAATTTTGAGTTAGAAATTAAGGGGAAGACCAAGTTTCCAGTTCGTCTACAATAGAGAATTTTGTTACATGTGGTAAATAATTGAATAATATATAGAAAGACGCCATAATTAAGTTTAAAAATAGTGCCAAATAGATGAATTTCATTGTTGTCTTTGCTCTATTATAGCTTGGTAATATCTGCCATATCATCCTTTCTTACACTTTCTTGTACATTTCTTCAGAACTAGGCTCATCACTATAACCCAATAAATCATGTGGGTTTTAATGGAGCCAGTTAAATCAATATCAGAGGTTCTAAATTTCAATTCTATATCACTTTAATGATGACATTAATTTTCATGTATGCATATTACTCTATTGTTTGGAGAGATTTTTGATGGATGCTTACTGGAAGATATGGAAAAAGAATTTACAGAAGGAGTAAGTTTGAATCAGTCACAATTTGTATTGATTAAGGCAGTGTCCAGATTAATGATATCATAGATTTATAGAAGTATTAAAACATGGTGAATATGACCAAACATTCCTGCAGTATAGATGCCATAAATCATTTCTAACTAAATTTTGGATCAAACTTCATAATAGAACTCTACTAGCTACTTTTTACTGGTACGATGTTGAAATATCCATTTAACATTAGTAGCCTTTGGTATCCTCATGGATAAAATAAAAACAGTGATCTATAAGGCTCTAAAATCTCATTTTAGTATTTGCCTATTTACTTATTTTGAGTTCCAGAACTCAAAAGATTCCTATTTATGTTAAAATATCAAATGAAATATGAACTCTAAAAAGTTTGAAGAAATTAAAAGATCTATATAAATGCCATCTAGCATTGCTGTTATTAACAGTTTTTATTCCAATCAATTGGGGAGCTCTTATGGGATTATGAATTCTATTAAAATATTTAATCAGAAAAACTTAAATTATATATAATATAATAATAATAATAATTACATATAATATAATAATAATAATAAATGACAAAGAATGGTAGGGTTTCACTTTGTGCTTTAGGAGATTGACTAATAGTGAAAAAAAAGAGATAATGATGATAAAACCTACAGTAATAAAAGCTAATAATTGTATAGTTTGTTTATAAGACTTTCAAAGAATTTTATATTACAAACAGTCCAATGAGGTTGGTACTATGATTTACACATTTCAAGGATGAAAAAAAAATAGATTGAAATAGGTTAAGGGACTTCTCTATTCTAATACAGTCAGTAAATGTCTGAGGCTGGATTCAAAATCATGTCTTCCTGACCGAGAGGTATTATAGTGCCTGCCTGAAAATCTACCCTGCCAAGCCTGAAATCATTTAAAATGCAATTGGGAAATATTTAACAAAATGAACAAAAATATCATAGAACATATATAATGTTAAAATTTATTGAGTTTGGTACACTTGAATTTTATACTTTGATTCTAATACAGATACTAAAGACCATCCCTCTTCTAATTGAAGGACAAAGGAATGGCAGTTGTTTATTATGTTATTTTTATGGAGTTCTAAACCAACCATTAACATATTGTAGAAAGCATGTAGTATGTTTGCCTTAATTGGAACCTACCTTTTATTTTGTGATCAAATCTAGGTGTTACTTTTCAGGAATGATTTTGACAAACTACTTGTTGAGAAAACTTGAAACCATGATAACCAAGGGTTTGATTGTCATGATAAGTAGATCAGTACAGAAGGTTTATCTTAGGTAACAAAAGTTTAGAGATGAATTAGAAAAAATATTTTCAAGCATGGAAAGGGCCTTTAAGTGGAAAAAAAAAGAGTTATTAGACTTTTCTGTATGCTCCTTATGGGTAGAAGTAGGAACAATTCAATTCTGATCTTTCAAATTACATTTATTTATACATATGCAACTCATGTGTGTTTCTAAAACATGTGTGTATCATATACACACATATGCATGTGTGTATATATGCCTATATATCCACATACATATATAAGTATATACATACATTTATACATACACACATATTGCTATGGGTGTTGTCATCGACATTGAGAATGCTAAGACAAAAATGAAACATCCTTTACTCTAGAGCCAGTGCTCTATAAGCAGAAAAGAAGAAAGCAGTCAGGAACTACACATTCAATTCAATTCAATTCAAGGCTTACCTTGACGATCAAAGGAAACTATTCAGCATATGCTTTTCTGCAAGTCACCTTTTTATAATATTTTGGGTATGGGAGGCAAAGAAATAAATCCTTTCCCCATCTCTTATTACACCTTATTCTGAAAGCTCAAGGAAGAACAAATGCTCTGGAATTTTTTTTAAACAAGCCCAAACCAAGGCACAGCTGGCTTTTACATACTATACAGGGGATAATTATTTTATGAAAAGTCCACCTTCGGGGCAGCTACGTGGTGCAGTGAATAGAGCACTATCCCTGGAGTCAAGAGGACCTGTGTTCAAATCCAGCCTCAGACACTTAACACTTACTAGCCATGTGACCTTGGGCAAGTCACTTAACCTCAACTGCCCTCCCCCAAAAAAGTCCATCTTCCTGAGCCACAGTTAACTTTAATATCTTAACATATAATTAGTAAAATGTTAGTGATTACCAGAAGTATGCCCTTCAGATACTGGATCTAGGCCCATACCCTACAAAATCATCAATTATTTTAGGGGGAGGAGTTTATGTTCTACTGAATTGATGAAATTTTCACAAATGCAGATTTTACTTTATTATATGAGGAAAATCTTCTAATTGGTGAAATTGATTGCTTCATCAGATTTATGTGGATCCCCTCACTGTGGGTCTTGTAACAAAGGCTAGATAACTTGACTACACTAAAGCAACTCCAAAGTTTTAATTTATTTTTTTTCTTTTATACTCTCAGGTTCTGTATTTACAAATAAGAACACCCAAAATATAGGGAGGAATTGAAGGAATGGAATTTGTCTCTGATATTCTGTCCCCTATAAATTCAACAGAAAGGGGAGAAGAGACAAGCAATGTTGAGCATAGAGAGTGGGGAGGAAGGGGAAAAAAGAACATGAAAAAAGTAGCAATGGTAGTAGGCAAGAAAAAACATGGAGGTCATTGCAAAATTTCTTCTGCTATACATTAAATAATTTACACATAGAAAAAAATTAAAAATGATTCAAATAAGAAGCAAAACCATTTGTTCAATTCTCTCAAATGATGTGACTAGCCATGCTCAATCTCCTCGACAATTCTGAAGTATTGCTTACAGCACTGCTAATGCATTGGGCTAGCCATGGGTAAGAATAAAATCAGAATAGCTAAGCAAATGATGTGCTGAAATGAAAATCACAAAGTCAGTAGACCAGAAATATGTCCAGTGAATCAAGGCTTCAAATAATAAGGTAGCTATTGGCTACTGGGAAGTAATAAAAGCCTGTTTTAGAACTAATATATTGATTCTTTTTAAGCAGAGAAATCTGTGGGAAAATGGAAATGAAGAGCTATAGAAATTTCCTTAAAATTATAAAAATAGTGGTTATGAGATCCAAAAAACTCTTTTATGTATGCAACTCAATAAGAACTCTAGCTTATCATTTCCCATCAGTTCTAAAAGTAGGTGTGTCATCTTTAAGTAGGAAGAATAAGATATTGCAGTATGTGATTCTCTCTCTGTCTCATAGTATGAATGCAATAATGATTAGTGTGAAGAAAAAATTAAGATTGCAAATGAGTTAACTAAAAAGAAATTATTTTATAAATCAATATTTTGAAGCACACAAAAAGCATCTCATTGTGAAACCACCTTGTATTCTTAAGTAAAATTTTGTGCATTTGATTTGATTTTTTATTTTGTTCTATTTCATGTTCTACCATCTTGCCTTCTGGCAAAATAAATTTTGTTCATATTAATTCTATTCCTTTATTCTGTTTTCCCAAACTTTCTTCATTTTTTACTTTTCATATGAATTTGTCTTCTTCCATTTTCATTAATAATAGTTCTTATTATACAAATACTTTTTTTTATTATCAACACCAGATGTGCCTGTAATAGTATCCTACTTCATTTGCTTTAAAGGGCATAGTTCAATCTGCTTTGCCTTATTGGTTCAACCTAATTTTATTGGCCCTTAATTTGTTTTATGTAGTTTTTAATCTAAATGTTTGCTCATTGTGTAAGTTTTGTTTTGTTTTGTTTCTTGCTGCTTCCTCATTTTCTTGTCTTTTCTTTTCCCTTATCTGTGAAACTATTCCCTTTTGAGGATCTTTTGCCAGTCTTCTTTTCTTTTCTCTCTTGTGCTTATTTTTGATTTGGGAGCATTTTAGTCTATTCATGCTGAAGAGACTGTTGTAATGATCTTTTTAACAAACTCTCATTTCACCCTTTTGCCAGGACCTTGCTCTTAGTTTTCAGAGTATAGTGTTAAACATATTATATCAAGAATAAGAAAGGGAGACCCTGACTTCAGTTAAATTCACTGGAGAGAATAACAACTGTAGAAGGTCTTTACTAACATGGAATTTCAAGAACAGAAAAAAAAAATTGCATATATTGAAGACATGTATCTGTATTAGATGCTTATTATAAGCAAATGTTTTATATTTTTCACTTTCATGAGAAATACTTTGAAGGTAAATAAAAATAACAAAAATCCAAAAGACTGCTACAAAGATAAACCCATTTTGAGAAATAAAAAAGCAAAACATTTTCCTCTGTTTAAATATCTAAAGAATGTCAAAGTTGATTTGGGGGGGAGGAATCCCCAAAATATGCCTTTAATGGTTCAATTGTACCTCTTTAAGGGAACACCTGCTCAGGTCAACCCATATTCTCTAGTTTATTTTAGTTTCCAACCAGATGACAACCTCTTACACCTCTCTGTATATTGAGCTCTGAAATTCTTTCTGTCAAATTAAATGACTTCACACACCTTTAGAAAATAAAGTTATTTTTGCAGAAATATTATAGGAAATATTTTGAAGACTCTTAGATATGGGTGAGAAGCCAGATAATAAAAGTCTTCTTCAGTGAATGGTGGACAAATCTAGCTGAAGTGAAGGTCACAGCCAGTCAGTATTTAGGGTTGATTCAGAAAGACAGCTACTTACCACGTAGGTAGAATTCATATAGTTGTGTCATACTTCTAGAGATGGCTGGGACATCTAGAGTGATTATGTTCACACCTTTAAATGAGAAAATTGAACTCCACAGCTTGAAATTGGACTGAAAAGAAAATAGGTAGAAAGGAAACGTGGGGGAAATAAGCAGTACAAATTAAAAGTGGTTGATTTTTTTTTGTTTTCTACTTGACTGGCTACTCAGTCCTTACCCTATATAAAAAGTGGAAGGGAGTTTAGTTAGCATATAATCACTATTCTTTAGCCATGGTTGACTGAATGTCCACCCATCCAGCCTAGACTTTTCTCAAAAAAAAAAAAAAAGCTGAATCCCAAGAATGGTCAATTTCTCACTTTGAAATGGATATGTGTCCCATCAACATCTTGAGTTAATTTCAGAATATTTTCTAATGACAGCATAAATAGGACTTGCAACTAGGTTTCCTTAAATGTAGAGAGCAGACGCTCCAAGCCCCAACTGTGCATTGGGTATAAAATATGGGTATAAAAAACAGGAAACTTTTATTTCATCAACCACAGATGCAAAAGAAGATTCAAAGGATTTGCAGAAAACTCATGTACAAATAAAAATATGTAAAACACTTGAACTATTTGATATTTTAATCTCTTTTTATGGAATATAATAATATTTCTGGTCTGCTTTTCACACACTCCTATTTTACTTTCTTCCTCTAATGCCTGAGTAACTCAGAACCACAGTGTTAAAGGTTGGCAAGGTCCAGATACCTTAACCTATCCTAATAAATGTAGTTTTATTTCTCAACCTTAAGCAAAAATTCTTACCTCTCAAAGAAAAATTCTTCTCTCTAAAAGGCTGTTATCTGACTCAGGGAGTCTCCATCTTGGTAACCTAAAACTTAACCCTCAGACTCAAGATTTCCCATGTGCTAACTGATATGGCTGAAAATATCTATTCTTATATCCTAGGCTTAGAAAAAAGAAGAAAGAAAATATTTATTAAGTATACTTATGTGTCAGGCACTCTGCTAAGGACTTTAAAAATATTATCTCATTTTATCCTTAAATTTAATACCTTTAGAGCTAAATTCTGTTATTTTCCCCTTGAATGATTAAGAAAAATGAGGCAGACAGAGGTTTTGTGATTTGTCCAGCATCACAGAAGTTGTAAGTGTCTTAGCCTGTACTCCAAGACAAGCATCCTTTACTTTAGGGCCAGTGCTCTATAAACAGAAAATAAGGAAGCAGTAAGAAAATAGGCTTTCAATTCAATTCAAGTCTTACCTGGAAAATCAAGGGAAGCTATTCAGCATATGCTTTTCTTCAAATCAACTTTTTTATTATTTTGGTTATGGGAGGCAAAGAAATATATACTCTACCCTTCTCTTATAACACATTATTTTGAATGTTCAAGGAAGAACAAATGCTCTGGAAAACTTAAAAATAATATGCCCAAACCATGGCACAGCTGGTTTTTGTATACTATAGAGGAAATAGTTCTTTTATAAAAATTCCATCTTCCTGAGGCACAGTTAACTTTAATATCTTATAATATAACTAGTAAAATCTTAGTGATTACCAGAAATATGCCCTTCAGATACTAGAGCTAGGTCCATTACCTACAATATCATCAATTATTTTAGAGGGAGGAGGAACTCATTAAATTGACCTGGGAATCACCTGATTAAAAACTTCATCACGCATGTAGTTCCATGCTTTTTCAACTAAGTTATTAGTGTATTGATAAGCATTGCCAATTCTTATTCAATAACTTATGAATTGTCCCCTTTATGTTTAAGTTTCAATATACTTTCTAACTCTGATGAGTATTCATCAAGTGTATGTAATACTGAACCTCTGACATTTTGTCAGTATAGCACAAACTGTAGAAGTTTGAAGCAGTCAGGAAAGATCTCAAGTACAGGAATTAACTGAGTCTAAACATTATATTTTAAAATTCCTGATACAATTATCATAAACTTAGCAAGTGCTATTGGTCAGTGAAGAGAGGATATGTGTCTTGACAAACAGAAAGGGAGTTTATAAACATTCTCCATAGCTACAAATAAGTATAACCAATTAAGAAAAAAAAATTTCTACTACAGGGTAATTGCTATATTTTCCTTTGATCAGAGGTAATACAGAGCATGGTCTGCTTCCTGGAATTTCTATATATATTCTCTTTTATTAAAGTAGAGAGATTTGGCTTTTAAAATTATCTGTGCACCCAACCCTCCTTTCCCCCAGGAGCAAGAAGACTATGGACTCATTTCTTCTACTATAATGAGGGGGGAAATAGAGAAACTCAATCCAAGATTCTCCTGTAGCAAATACAACATCCTCCACTGATTGGTGCTACTGCATTGCAATATAGCCTAGATAAATACAGGAGAGTACATTATCAAAATTAACAGGATTCAATTTTGTTTTTGTTTATACATCACAACAACTTTGTAGCTTCCTTCTTTCTCTTCTAATTGGAGGGCTGGAAGGTAAAACACTAAATATCCCCGACAGTCTTCCTTTATAAAGGGCTAGAATCTGAACTTCCCAGGTACCTTTACACTTTCTATTAGCAACTCTGCTTTGTTTATAATCCACACAATATGCCGGGTTCTACTTAGTCCCCTTAACCCTTTTAATTTGTTCTGTTTTCCTATGTTATATTGTAAAATCCTTGAAGGCAAATACTATCTTGTTTTTTTTTTTTCTTATTTGTATCCCCATCATTTATATAGTGCCTGGCTCATAGTAGGAGCATAATAGATTTGTATTTAATTTAATTATCATTAGACTGATCATTTCTAAGTGAATGCTTAGACCATGGCTGCTCATGAAACAAAGAAAAATACAAAGTATTTTTCACTCCTGTGCAGTACAGCAGCAGAGTAGGAGAAAGGAAGTACATGGTACTGATTGAAACAAATTTTAGACTTTCTATAAGTTTTCTCTTAGATACTGCTTTTATCAATGTGAGATAATTTTATTGTGCTCAATGAATGGACATGCTGTAGAGGGCTGAGATGTGGTCATTATGACATTCCACTACTAATTAAACCATAAGAGATAAAAAATGTTTCATCTAAATGGAGGAACGGTACCTAGAAAAACACACACACATGTGTCTGTTTTCATAAAAGTAAAACTCTGACAACAAAAAGAGTAAATTTACTACTTAGCTCCAACAAAATATGCATGCTTAAATATCCCCAGTTTACTTAATTTGTTTAAGAATTAGCTAGCTATTTTAATTTGATGCAATAACTTTGCATTTTAATTTTTTCTTCTACCTTTATACTAATTTTAATCTCTTGCTCTAAAAATATGATGGGCTTACTACACACAGATATATAGTATTAGATTAATTCTTATTTCAGGAATGAGTTGTTTCCTATCCATTAAAATTCTATATCATTCTTGATGCCATTTGGTGTTCATATTTATGAGCTTTCCATTGGAGAAGCTCATCCATGTCTTTTTGTTCCATTCTATTTCTGCCTAATCAATAGAAAGAATAAAAACCCACAGCATTTTGAGATGGAGGGGTTCTTAATAATTTTTATGGATGTCACTCTATCATGTATCACTTTGGCACTCTTGTGAAGCCGATGAATAGTTACACAGAATAATGTTTTTAAAGAAAATAATAGGATTTCAAAGGAAAAAAAATACAGATATAGATTAATACATATACACATATGATTATAAGTTTATATGTAAATATCACTCCAAGTTCATGGATCTCTGGAAATCTGTTGCTAAATTCTGTTGACCCAACACTAAGATCCCTAGTCTTAGTTTCTAGGAGCAACTCCTACAGCAACATTTATATGGGGACCCAATCCATGATTCTAAGCCAGACCTTGAAGACCATTCTTTATTTGCTTTAAGATGTGCCATCATCCTCCAACTATAACTTGGCAAAAGCTTCTCTAAGGCTAAGTGGAACTTTACTGATTGGGGCAAATACACCTCTCTTATGGTCCTTTAAAGTTCACAACTGGACAAGAGAGTTCCTTTTGTGTGACTTGCTTGTCCAGGTTACCATTAATGCAGTTACTATAATTGCTATCTACCTAACGCCTTACCTCTCCAAAATCATTCAAACTTTTCCTTTATGTTCTCACCCTTATTCCTGTCCTCAGTCATGTCTACATACCCTGATTCAGTCTGACCTTGGATATGTTCAGTATCAATACATGCCCCTCAACTGTCTTTAGCTCCTAATAATGAAATCAAACATAATCCTGTAAATTTGTCATCTTATTAATTGCTGCTACCACCAAACTCATTATATTCTTGGTTCTTGCTTCTAGATTTATTCTAGTTCCTGTTTTGCTCAACAAGTTCATTATAGCTCCTACCTACTCCACCCCACCAGCCTGAAAATTCATTTTAAGCTGCCTCTACTGTAGTTCCACTTTCCCCCTACCATTTCAAATTATATAGATAATGTAGGAGTTTTATTGAATCAATAAATCCTCATTACCCCCCAGTTACCAAAGTAACTGAACAAAATGCTACATTTTTTCGATTTAGAATGAATATGTCTATTAAATCATTCAAAGGAACTGAATTAAGTGTGAAGAGTCTATTTTATTAAGTTGTGGAAGTTGACGCTTCACATTGGATGAAATGAAGTGACAATAGTAGGAAGCATATTGGAATTTTTTAATGACTCATACATTACCCATAGAGCTTGAATAAAAGAACAAGACATTTTGGAACCCTACATCTAATTGTTAGGCCAAACTAATGGTGCAAATATCTTTAGTTTCCTAAAGTCCCTGAGAAGCAATCATTTGGTAGGAGTTTACCCATTCCTGCCCATCCAGAGGATGAATTTGGGAGTTTTAAAAGATCAGAAGGTTTTGGAATTTCAATGGGCATGTCAGATTTGACCCTCTTCCAGGCCCAAGAAAAATGTATTGGTAGCAACTTTATTGGAAGTTAGTAACAACTAGTCAACTTCAGGAAGGAAAAGTATCTTCAGAAAGTGAAAAGAAGCTCAGAAGAAAGGCATATCATACCAAAAGGGAATTTTATGAGGACCTCAAAAAAGAGAGAAAAAGATATCCCACAAATCAGAAGCTGTAGGTTACCCCTTTATCACATGTATTATTTAAATTTGAGCTCATATTCCCTGAAGACTATCCATTGGTGAGAGATTATGTCACTGAGTTATTTTGGGATGAGTGGGGATGTATTGTATTGATTATTCTTAATATATCACTTTAATAAATATGTCCTTCTAAAAGCTACTTAAGCCTAACTATATATTTGATATAAACAGATAATTACAATTGTCAAAGCACTGCAGTGGAGAATAAAGAATAATTCAATAAGAAACATGCCCACAATCCCTAAGTTTTCCAATAGAACATTGTGAGGACATGAGCTAAGCTCTGAATATCTTACCTGACATTTGCAATGGGGATTAAATAGTGAGTGAAGATTTTGTGCTGCATATAGGAAAACATTTTGTACAACACTATTTTTTTTTAACAAATCTGTTCCCAGTTTGGCTACTTACTCTCTATCCTTGGCCATATAGTTTAGGCTTAGTGGACCTGTTTCCTAGATGTCTATGGAACCTGTCATAAATTGAAACCAGAGTGACATTTGGTGACTGAGCCTCCAGCAGATAAGGCCTCTCCAGAAATAAAAAGAATTTCAACTCCCAATGCTTCTGTGAAATGTTGTGAAACTTACTTTCTTTTTTTGCTCCTCAGTTTCTTTATTTGCAAAACAGAAGTGTTGGCCTATAAGGTCCCTTTTAGTTCTAACATTCTATAATTCTACTCTTAAAAATTATCCCACTGCTCCATGCTCCAACTTGCCTTTTTTGGGGGAGCTCTGATTGTTGTAGCCTCTAGTAGAAAAATGCAAATAGGAATTAAACGTCTCACTACCAAATCCTTGGGAAGGAGGGTATTAAAGGATATATGCTGAGGAACTACAAAGCAGGAGTCCCTGGGTTTGTAAATGATATAGCAGTGTCAAATAGGGTCAACTAGGTGATAGAAATTAGTGACTAATAATCAGCCATGCCAAGAGAGTGCATGTTTATATTTCTATAATGAAAATGAAACTAAATTAGATAAATCTGAAATTCATCTTGAAACAATTTTAGTATCTATAGAGTCTCCACAATAAAAGGTGATTTAAACATTTAAAATTTTCATTTAATTCAAGATGCAGATAATAAAGTTGACAGGTATGTGGCTTCTTCATCTACTAACACTCAAAATAACATAACAGAAAAGAGGTTTATTTGTACTTGAATGAGCTTTACTGTTCATTTCAGTTTTCTGTGCAAAATTCTGATCTTTAGGAATTCTATAACTTAATCAATGCTACATTTATTTCACATAGCATTGAAGACATCATAACATTCTTGTAAACCTGAGGAATTTAGTCAGACAAATGAAAAGGCCAAATGAATTTGCAAATTTATCGTCAGCTTTAAAAATTGACTGCAGTTGGGTCCATAGCCTTCTATTTCCCCATTCAAATTAATTCTTTCCCCATACAAATCTAATATTTAAAATGCAATTTTCACATGTCAAGGCATACTTCATTTAATATGCTCTGTCATCTCCTCTTCATTTACTTGGTTCTGAAAAAGTTTACCTTGTTTTTCAGCAGAGGCAAGTCCTTGCTTGTAGATGCAAAGCCAAAATAACATAAAGAAAGAGGCCAGGAATGTTTATTAAAGTGATTTTTGTCACTTTTAAAGTTATGCTTTGTGCTAGGTCATCACTTTTTAGAGTATATTCTATTTTCTAATTAACATAGATTGTGATCTTTAATTCATATATCACTCTTAGATGACTCCTTGGTACACCTTTATGGTGATAATAAAGCCCATGATCAGTATTGGTAAAACATATGTAAACTATCTCCATGTTCACTATTATTATGCAAGAAAAAACACATTTAGTCTTTTTCTTTTGTGCATTGGAAAATGCGTACTTTTTTATTTCCAAAAATATTCCTCATGATCACAGTTGGAGGGACAATTAAAGGCCATCTTTATAATGGAATCATGGAACTAAAGTTAAAATGGATGTTACAAACAAAGAAAAAATTAGGATAGAGTGATTGTTTTGTTTTGTTTTGTTTTTTTTATAGTGGCCCTAAATTTAAAAAGCTTCAACAGGACTTGATGTCCCTTAAAGTCTGGGGTGAGATTCTCCCTTTTCACTAACATTAGTCCCACATTGTGCCCTGGAGTCACTCTCTTTTATAATGTGGCACTTTGGTACCCTTTCCTCTCTTCCTTTCACTCAAATGATGTTACCTTTTATGTTACTTCTTCTAGATACAAAAAAAGTCCACTTTGTATCCCTTCTTAAAAAAATATTGGGTGAGGAGCCAAAATGGCCATTTAGAAGCAGTAAAACTCTCTGTGCTCTCCCCATAACCATCTCAAATACCAAAAAAAAATTACTTTAAACAGAATGTAGGGCTAAATAAAGCACAAAGTGACAGAGAGAAACAAAACTCCTGCTAAAGACACCCAGTCAGGTGGACAGGAAGGGTTCATTCCAGCATGTTGCGAGCAAAGCCCAGCCCCTGTGAGCCAGTAGTTTTAGCCTCAGGGTGGCCTGAACAGCTGAGGCTAGAGGGACATCTGGAGAGTACATCATCAACAACTATGGTGTTTTCCAGAATTATCAACCCATATATGCCAAAGACAAAGAGAGGTCAGTGTAGACTTCAGGAACAAGGAGTCTAGGAATGGGGTCCGGCCTCTGCCCCTGGAGGGAGAAATGGCTGAGGCACAGCAGCTGCAGCCACATGGCTGCTTCAAAGTTCCTGGACTATCTAGATTGCTGTCTACGGTGGAGGTCCTGGGGTGTGTGAACAGTGAGCCATAACATGTGGAGGCTTTAGAAAGGGCAGCCAACTCATAGCTCTGGCAGCTGAGAAAACCCCAGCAATTGGGGACAAAGCTCTCCTCTCTGGAAGCAGAATTCCACTGTGGCAAATAGCTCAAAGGTCAAGTAATTGGCAACATGAGCAAGCAAAGGAAACAAGGCAAGCACAGCAATCCTACTTTAGATTACTTTTTCGGGGACAAAAAGGATCAAAGCATGGAACTGCAGGAAGACAATGAAGTTAGAACTGCTGCACCAAAAGCTTCCAAGAAAATTATGAATTGGTTACAGGCCATGGAGGAGCTTAAGAAGGATTTTGAAAACCAAATAAGAGAAGTGTAGGAAAAATTGGGAAGAGAAATGAGAATGATGCAAGAAAATCAGGAAAAGAGAGTCAACAATCTGACTGAAGAAAATAATACCTTAAAAAATAGACTAACTCAAATGGCAAACAAGGATCAAAAAGGCAATAAGGAGAAGAATGCCTTAAAAAGCCTAATTTGCCTGATGGGGAAAAAAAACATCTCAAAAGCTCATAGAAGAGAATAATTCCTTCAAAATTAAATCGAAGCAAATGGAAGCTAGTGACTTTATGAGAAATCAAAATACTATTAGCCAGATGCAAACAAATGAAAAAAATAGAAGGCAATGTGAAATATCTCACTGGGAAAACAACTGATATGGAAAATAGATCCAGGAAAGATAATTTAAAAATTATTGGACTACCTGAAAGTCATGATCAAAAAAAGAACCTAGAAATCATCCTTCAAGAAATTCTCAAGGAAAATTGCCCTGATGTTTTAGAACCAGAGGGCAAAACAGTGGTTGAAAAAAATTCACCAATTACCTCTTGAAAAAGTTCCCAAAAATAAAACTCCTAGGAATGTTATATCCAGTTTCTGGAGTTCCCTGATCAAGGAGAAAATATTATAAGCAATCAAGAAGAAATAATTTGAACATTGTGGAAATACAATCAGGAAAAAACAGGATCTAGCAGCATGAAAATTGAGGGATCAAAGGGCTTGGAATATGATATTCTGGAGGTCAAAGAGCTGGAATTAAATCCAAGAATCACCTACCCAGCAAGACTGAATAATATGTTTCAGGGGAAAATATGGTCATTCAATGAAATAGAGGACTTTCAAGCATTCTTGATGAAAAAATCAGAATTAAATAGAAAATTTGACATTCAGATACAAGAAGCAAGAGAAGCATGGGAAAGCAAACAGGGAAAAGAAATCATAAGGACCTTATCAAAATTGAAGTATTTAAATTCCTACATGGAAAAATGATAATTGTAACTTATGAAATTTTTCTCATTATGAGAATAGTTGAATGGAATATAAATGTGTATATATATATGTATGTATATATACATATGTATGTATGTCTATATAGGAGGGTATATGGTCATATGAATACATATGTAAGTGGTGTATGTATGTGTACAGGTATACATAGAAAGAGGGCACAGGATCAATTGAATAGGAAGGAATAATACTTAAATGGTGAAATTGAGAGGTGAGAGTGGAATATAATGAGAGGAGATGGAGAGAGACAGAATGGGGTAAATTATCTCATATAGAAGAGGCAAGGGTCAAGTGTTACAATGGAGGGGAAGAACAGGAAGGCAAAAGGGAATGGGTCAACCTTATTCTCATTGAATTTGGCTCAAGGAATGAATGACATACACACTCAATAGGGTATGTCACCCTACAGGAGAATAGGGGGGAAGGGGATGAGAGGAGGCATGATGGAGGGGAGGGCAGGTTGGAGAGAAGGGAAAGTAAGAATCACACACTTTTGAAAAGGGACATAGTCAAAGTAGAGATTAGAACAATTTGGGAGTGGGATAGGATGGAGGGAAATTGGATAACTAAATGTGTACAACGTATATTGAATTGTTATCTTCCCAGTAAGGGTGGGTAACGAGGGAGGAAGGGAAAGAACCTAGAATTCAAAGTTTAATATCAAATGTTTGAATATATATTTACATACAACTGGGAAATAAAATATACAAGCACTGGGGTATAGAGATCTATATTTCCTACTGGAAATTCAAAGGGGGAATGGCTGAAGATATAGGAGAGAGCAGACTGGGGGACGGGGTATACAGTGAGACCACTGTTTTGTGGTGGTGGGTAGGGGAAAGAAAGGAAGAAAAATTGTAATTCAAAATATTGTGCAAATGAATGATATAAACTAAAAATAAACATAAAAAGTTAATTAAAAACAAAACATTGATGGTATCTCCTTCTTATTACACACATGAAGAATGTGAGGGTGACAGAGATTATGTGACATATTCAAGGTTGTAAAGAGAATAAGGGCAAGAACAGGGATTTGTATAGATACTATCTCCCTCTAGATTCCATTTTCTTTCCATTAGTGTATATATCAGAACAACATCCTTTATAAAATCTTGAAACTTTCTAGGGACTAGGCCACTGCCTCCTACCTCCCTAGAAAGTCCATTCCCCTTTTAGATAGCTCTATTTTTTAGGTTGTTTATTTTAATATTAATCTTAAATTTGCTCCTTTTCAATTTTCACCCCTTTAATCCAGTCCACTGGGAACATGCTGAATAAGTCTAATTCTTATTCAAATAGTTCTCTTTTTGGTTATATATAGTTTAAAGTGGCTAGAAAGACAAAAAGATGTGTGTGTGTGTGTGTGTGTGTGTGTGTGTGTGTGTGTGTGTGTGTGGAGAGGGAGAGAGACAGAGAGACAGAGACAGACAGAGACAGAGACAGAGACAGAGAGACAGAGAGAGATACAGAGAGACAGAGAGAGACAGAGGGAGAAGCAAAAAGACAGCCAAAGAGACAGAGGCATTTTTGAGACATTATCTGTTACACTCTGTCATTGCATTATTCTTTGTAATCGTATATCCTGTTTGACTATTATGCATATAACTTGAACTGAAGACTTCCTTTGGAGAAACGAAGGTAACTATGTTTTTTTCACAGAACACATACAAGTTAATTCTGAAATATTATTAGAAATATATAGACTCAGATTCATAGTACTTCTGTGACTCTAGGAAATTCATTTAATTTTGATTTGCCTCCATTTTCTCATCTGCAAAATAGAAATAACAAGAATATCTTCACATAGGCTTGTTGTTTAGATAAAATGTTGTTCAGTTTTGTCCAACTCTTTGTGACCGGGTTTAGAATTTTCTTGGCGAAGATACTAGAGTTATTTTTCATTTTTGCTTCAGTGAAATAATTTGCTCAGTGACACACAGCTGGTGTCTAAGGCTGGATTTGAATAAGTCATCCTTACCCTACAGTCACCACTCTATCCTCTATGCCATCGAGTTTTTTAGTCACTTATACTTAAATGAGTCAAATTAAATTTTTAAATTTAAATTTGACATTAAATATAGTAATTTGATAGTTCAACAAAAAAGAAAGCATGCTGTTTTATTAACTTTTTATACTTGATATTTTACCAAGATATTATCATATACCCCAAATTAGTACATTTACAGCATGTGCCTTTTTGGAAGCATATTTTGAAAGTATACCTGAAATAACCTCTTCTTTCATTTAAGGAAAAGTGAATGATCTAGCATTAGAGAGACAGTGAGAAATGATAGAAATAGAAATGACTCCTGAGTCAGAGAACTTGTGTTCAAATCTCAGTTATGCTACTTACCTACTTGTGTTAATCAGAGTAAGTCACAATCTCTAGAGATCTCAATTTCTTCATCTGTATAAAGGAGAAAATATATATTTTTACTACTTATTTCTTAATGTCTCTGTAGGAAATGGCACCTTGTAGATATTAATCATTATTTAAATATGATTTATTATTCATTAAAGAGCTAGGGCATATTAGGCACTTTGTAATTTATATATAAAAGTAGGCTAAGATTCTTCAAATCAAAATTAATAAGTAACCCTTTAACAAAGATACAGTAAAATGACCTGTTTCCAAGACTATTGAATTTAATTTTGGAAGTCCCATTAATAGAAATACTACTTTGACTTTTAGTTTTTCTAAGAGTCCTTAATCTAAGATAAAACTTTTTCTTGCTTCAATGATAAATAATTTTCTAAAATTAAAACAAACCAAACCAATCAACTTTAATTGCAATTGAAACTAGTAACTTTTCCAAATTCCAGATTTCAATTTTTCAAAAACTCTATAATGTCACGGTGTTTGCTAACCGATCCATGCCTTTGTATCCTGGGCAATTCTTGCCTAAGTCTTTCCATGTACTGGGACCTCTCCCTAGAGGATCTAGCCAAAGTGTAGAGAAAGTTTAAGTACCTTCCACTGTTACTTTCAATATAGCAAATCAATTCTATAACTTAGTCTTTATCAAGGTCAAGACCAGTCTGTCACTTTTTCTGATCATTGAAGTTCTTTATGTCTTTTATAGTCAAGAATAGTGAAGTTGTCTTTGGTAAAGAAATATTGTCTTCTTGACTTAGCCATAAATTGGCTCAATGATTACTGTTATTCATGGAACTCTACTTATTTTTTATTTTATTTTTTTAATTTTGTTTCATTTTATTATTTATTTTTAATAATTTATTTATTATTCTTGTTTTCAACATTCACTTACATGAGATTTAGAGTTTTAAATTTTCTCTCTCTCTTCCTCTTCCCCTGCTGCCCAAGATTGTGTGAAACCTCATATAGTTTCTGCTTATAAATTCTTATAAAACCTATTTTCACATTAGTTATGATGTAAAGAAGAATTGGACCTAATGGGAAGAACCATATGAATGAAGAAACAAAACCAAACAACAAAAGAAAAGGAGAGCAAATAGCATGTTTCCATCTGCTTTCAGATTCCAAAGTACCTTCCCTGGATGTGGATAGCATTTTCCATCATCAGTCTTTTGGAGTTGTCATATATCCTTGCATTGGTGAGAAGAGCTAAGTCTATCAAAGTCATCGTGTCTATTACTGTGAACAATGTTCACCTCATTTCACTCAGCATCAGTTCATCTAAGTCTTTCCAGGTTTTTTCTGAAGACTGCCTGTTCACCATTTCCTACAGCACAATAATATTCCATTATATTTATATACCACAACTTGTTCAGTCATCCCCATTGATGGGAACATTCAATTTTCAATTCTTTGCCACCACAAAAAGAACTACTATAAATATTTTTGTATGGATGGATCTTTTTCTTGTTTTCATTATCTCTTTGGGATACAAGAATAGAAGTGGTATTTCTATGTCAAAAGGTATGCACATTTTAATAGGCCTTAAGTCATAGTTCCAAATTGTTCTTGCAAATGGTTAAATCAATTCACAGATACACCAACAATGCCTTAGTGTTCCAATTTTCCCCACATCTTCTACAGCATTTGTCATGTTACTGTTTTGTCATGTTAGCCAAACTGATAAGTGTGATATGTCACCTGAGTTGTTTAGATTTGCATTTCTCTAATCAATAATGATTTAGATAATTTTTACATGACTATAGATAGTTTTAATTTCTTAATCTCAAAACTGCATGTTCATATTAATTTATCATTTGTCAACTGGGGAATGACTTATATTCTTATAAATTTGACTCATTTCTCTTGATATTTTAGAAATGAGAGACACTGGCTGTAAAAAAAATGTTTCCCACCTTTTTTCTTCACCTCTAATCTTGGTTGCTTTGGCTTTGTTTGTGCAATTTTTTTTTCAATATAATTTAATCAAAATCATCCAGTTTGCATTTCATAATGTTCTCTATCTCTTGTTTGGTCATAATTTCTTCCCTTCTCCATATACCTGACAGGCAAACTTTTCCTTGCTCTATGAGTTTGCCTATAGTATCAGTCTTTGTATCTACATCATGTACCCATTTGATTTTTTCTTGGTATAGGGTGTGAGATGTTCTTCTATATCTCCTTTCTGCCATACTGTGTTCCAGGTTTCCCAGCACTTTTTGTTAAATAGTGAGTTCTTTTTTTTATCTTCTTTTTTGGACGAGGTATGACAGGGCAATTGTAGTTAAGTAACTTACCCAAGGTCACACAGCTAGTAAGTGTTAAGTTTCTAAGGCAGGATTTGAATGCAGATCTTCCTGACTCCAGGGACAGTGCTCTGTATATGCACCAGGTAGCTGCCCAAATAATGAGTTCTTATCCTAGAAGCTTGAGTTTTGGGATTTATAAAATATTAGATAACTGTAGTCATTGACTATTGTGTCTTGTGTACCTAACCTATTCAACTGACTGACCACTATTTTCTTAGCTTCTATAAAGTAATTTTGATGATTGCTGCATTATACAACAGTATAAATATAGTATAGCTATTCTACTTTCTCTTTCATTTCTTTTCATTAATTCCCTTGATTTTCTGCACCTTTTATTCTTCCAGGTGAAGTTTATTATTTTTCTAGCTCTATAAAATATCCTTGGTAGTTTGATTGGTATGGCACTGAATAAATAATTTAATTTAGTTAGAATTGTCATTTTTCTTATATTGCCTCAGCCTGCCTATGACCAACTGATATTTTCTGCATTTTTTATCTGATTTTATTTGTGTGAAAAGTATTTCACTATTTTGTTCATATATTTGTTCACACAAATCCACACCTGGATTTGTTTTGTCAGGTGTGGTATTCCGAAATTTTTTTATAAAGTCTATCAACACTTTATTTTTTTTCCATTTTCAAATGCTTTATTAATTTCTGATTTACATCATTCATTTCCACCAGATTTTGAGTTACACATTTTCTCTTCATTTGTTCCCTTATCCACCGCCCCAAAATAGCAGTCCCACAGGATATCCCTTCCTCCAATCTGCTCTTTCCCATATTTTCTCCCATACCCCTTTCGACTTTTCCAGTAGGGCATGGTGGATATCTATGCTGCAGTACCCATATATATATATATATATATAAACATTTGATTTTAAAACTTTGAATTCCAGATTCATTCCCTTTCTCCCTTGTCACCCGCCCTTAATTGGGAAGATAAGAAGTTAAGTACAGGTTATACATTTGTAGCTAATGCAAAACAATAACATAGTAGATATATTGTAAAACACTGACTATATTTCCCTCCCTCCTATCCCACCTCCCACTTGTTCTATTCCAGACTTTTATCCTATCCCTTTTCAAAAGTGGGTGCTTCCAAATTACCTCCTCCCAGCCTGTCCTCCCTTCCATCATCACCCGTCTCATCCTCCTCCCCCCTACTCTCCTATAGGATGACATACACTATTAGTGTGTATTTCATTCCCTCCCCAAGCCAAATTCAATGAGAACAAGGTTGACCGATTCCCTTTTGCCTTGCTATTCTTCCCCTCCGTTGTAAACATTTTTCCCTGCCTCTTCTAGATGAGATAGTTTACCCCATTCGGTCTCTCCCCATCTCCTCTCATTATTTTCCTCTCTCACCTCTTCATTTCACCTTTGAACTATCATCCCTTCCTGTTAAATTGGTCCTATGTCCTCTATCTATGTATACCTGTAAACATATATGCACACATTCACATATGTATTCATATGCCTATATATGCTCATTATATATATATATATTTATTTTCTATTCAGTCCAAGTATTTTCATACTGAGAAAAATTTCATCAGCTACAATTATTGTCTTTCCATGTAGGATGTTAATAGTTCAACTTTGATAGGTGTCTTATGATTTCCTTTCCTGCTTACCTTCTCCTGCTTCACTTGCTTCTTGTATCTAAATGTCAAATTTACTATTCAACTCTAGTATTTTCTTTTTTTAAAGGAATCATGGTTAAGTAACTTGCTCAAGGTTACATAGACAGTTATTTCTGGGTGTAGTGCTAAGTATCTGAGCCTGGATTTGATCCCCAGGTCATCCCAACACTGGAGCTTCTGCTCTTATTCGCTGAGCCACATGGCCGCCCCTTCAACTCTAGCTTATTCATCAAGAATGCTTGAAAGTCCTCTCTTCCACCAAATTACCATATTTTACCCTGAAACATGATACTCAGTTTTCCTGGGTAGGAGATTCTTAGTTTTAATCCCAGCTCCTTTTACCTCCAGAATATCACATTCCAATCCCTTCCATCCCTCAATGTAGAAACTGCCAGATCCTGGTTTATCCTGATTGTGTTTCCACAATATTCAAATTGTTTCTTCCTTGCTACTTGTAATTCTCTCCTTAATCTGGGAATTCTGCAATCTGGCTATAATATTCCTAGGAGTTTTCTTTTTGGGATCCATTTCAGGAGGTCGTCAGTGGATTCTTTCAATCTCTATTTTGACCTCTGGTTCTAAAAGATCAGGGCAGTTTTCTTTGAGAACTTCCTGGAGGATGATTTCTAGGTTCTTAATCTGATCATGGCTTTCAGGTAGTCCAATAATTTTAAAATTATCTCTCCTGGATCTATTTTCCAGGTCATTGGTTTTTCCCATGAGATATTTCACTTTACCTTCTATTCTTTCATTTGTTTGGATCTGTTTAACAGCACCTTGATTTCTCATAAAGTCATTAGCTTCCCTTTTCTCCAATCTAATTATGAAGCCATTGATTCTCCTCAGTGAGCTTTTGAGATTCTTTTTCTATCTGATAAATTCGGCTTTTTAAGGAATTCTCCTCATTGCCTTTTCGAGCCTCTTTTGCCATTTAAGTTAGTTTGTTTTTAAGGTATTTTATTCAGTCAGGCCATTGATTCCCATCTTGTAATTTTCTTGCATAGTTCTCATTTCTCTTCCCAATTTTCCTCTACTTTTCTTATCTGCTTCTTAAGGTCCTCTATGGCCTGTAACCAGCTTGTATTTTCCTTTGAAGCTTTTGGTGAAGGAGTTATGACTTCACTATTTTCCTCCTGTTCCATGCTTTGCTCCTTTTTGTCCCCAAAATAGGAGTCTAATGTGGAAATCTTCTTTGTTTCCTTTGCCTGGTCATGTCACCCCTCAGTCACTTGACCCTTTGGCTTTTTGCCACAGTAGGACTCTGCCACCAGACAGGGAACTTTCATCTCAAATGCTCAGGTTTTCTCTGCTGCTGGCAGTATTAGATGGGTGCCCTCTCTGAGGCCTCCACACACTCTGGCAAGCTGGACACACACCCCAGGACATCCACCCTAGACTGCAATCCCGATCCAAGCAGGTTAAAGCAAGAGTGATTACCCTCAGACTGATCACTTGGTCCCCCTTCACTCTGCAGGCCAGGAGCTGAAGCTGCCATGTGGCGCTGGGTGGCTGTGCAGGTGTCTCAGCTGATTCTAAGCCCAGGGGCCAAAAGCCAACCCACTCCCAATGCACTGACCTCTCACTTTGCCCTTCATATCTATGTGTTGATAATTCTGGAATCGGCCACACCTGCTGTTGATCTGGAATCCCTCTGGCCAGCAGCTGGTCAAACCTGCCCTGAGGCTAAATCCTCCAGCTCAAGTGGGCCTGGGCTGGACTTCCAGATTGCCGTGCTGGCCAATTACTGCCAGCCTTTCTGGCTGTCCTCAGTGGGAGGTTAGCTTCTCTGTGTCATTTTGTGCGTTCTGCAGCTTCAAAATTTGTTCAAAGTCCCCTTTCTACATTGATTGAGGAAGGTAGAAGCCGGAGCCTCTTGGAGGTCCTGCTTCTACTCCACCATCTTCTATCATAACTTTAAATGGCTTTGTTAGTAATATGTTGAAATGACAATGATATATGTGGGGGAATTCTGATTCTTCTGAGAGATTGCAATGTTGAGTTCATTCAGTCCAGTTCTAGAAATATTAATTACGAACCATGTCAGACACTGAACCTGGTTCGGAAATTGCCAACACAAAACATGAACAAGACCCTCCCTTCAAGGGACTTTAACTCGACTCCATATTAACGTGATGTATATTCATATATCATTCATTCTCTGAAGTATATTAGCAGGATAAAATGCAAGACAAAAGAAAATGGTATCAATGAACACTGGGGAATATTTCAGATGTTAGAAGAAAATCATGGGAGGCCAATTACAAAAGAAAATAACATGTTTTCAAGTATTATTTAGAATTTACAGATGTTAATTGTTGACCAGACAATATTCCATGCCCTATTACCTGCCAGTCTGTCAGTATGATCCTTTTCATAGTTCCTGCCTGCCAGATTCCCAGGTAGGATAATATTTTGAACTTTCAGATAGATAATGTGAACAGTACCAGTCATGATTTATATAGAACAATTCCTTTGTGTTTTTTCCCCTTTGTTTCTTCAGGTAATCATTCTACTATGGTCCTGACAGTCTTATCTTTTGGTAGTTTACTTTAGATTTAAGAACAAAATATCTATAAGTTACTCAAATTTAGGCAAATAAAGAAACAACAAAAAAAAAGATTTAGTTATCTTATAAGGAAAAGGGTATTCATGGATGCTGGGGATAAGTCTAGCTGATTCAGCTGATAAAAGCTTCCTTACCTGAGTTCTTCATCATTTTCCATCATCCAAAAATCATGAAAAATTCCTGTAACTCTTCTAGACTATTTGGTCCTGAGATAACCAAATTAGATATCAATAGTCTGAGTCTTTGGTCTTCTGAACCAACCAAGTCTCAATAATATTTAAGGAAAAATTTAATTACATTAATATACCACCAGGAATGCCCTACTCACATAAAGGAGGGTCATGATCTTGTGGATTTAATATTTGGAAGGAAAGCTTTCCCTCCTTTAGTCATGAATTCCTGATATAACATTCCTTATGTAGTCAGCCTCTTGTTGAACTACATGTATATGGAAAATAATCTCTTTAAGCAAGGAAACAGTTTTTGTGCATCTGAATGGGACATTTTGTTTCCATTTCCAATAAAAAAACTTTAAGAGCAGCACTTGACACTTTTGTACAAAATAGTGAAGAAAAGCCATACAATAATTGTCATTGAATAAACACGTATAATTTCTACTTGTCTATATTGATATTTCTTAATATATTTGAAGGAATTGCAATTTAATCTCAAAAATTGAAATATTTGCCACTACATCTGACCAGATTATGTTGCTCTTATTTATATTATTTTAGACAGTATGTTGATTATTTTATGGCTCTAATTTTGTCATTATACAACAATTCATAGAATTTTAAAATGTTTCTTTGAGTATGTTCATATTTCAGGGTTTCACAGCAAAATAAATTTCCATGATATTTACCTATTTCAGTCTTCAGTTATTCCTCAAAAAAATGAACATACAATTTGTTTTTATTTTTGCAAAGGGTACTGTTAGTTTTTTTTTTATGCTGTCCTTTTGGTGGGAGTATTTTATTTATTTATTTATCTACTTTTAGCTTACAACATTCAGTTTCACAATGCCTTGAGTTTCAAATTTGCTCACCCTCCCTCTGTGCCTCCCTTCCCCATGGTGGCATGCAATCAAATATGGGATCTACAAATACATTTCACATTAAATATTAGTCAGGTTGTAAAGAAGAATTATAACCAAAGGAATAAGTGATGGGAAAGAGGAAACAAAACAAAGCAAGAAAAAGATAGAGAGTAAGTAGTTTGCTTCAATCTGCATTCACACTCTATAGTTCTTCCTCTGGATATGGATTTCTCTTTCCATCATGAGTCTTTTGGAGTTGTCTTACATTGCTGAGAGGAGGCCAGTCTATCAAAGTTAGTCATCACACATACATTGTGTCAGAAATTGTGTACAAAGATGTCCTGGTTCTGCTCTTCCCACTCAACAAAAGTTTATATAAGCCTCTACAGGTTATTATGAATTCTGTCTGTTCTTCATTTCTTATAGCACAATAGTATGACATTACCACAACTTGTTCAGCCAATCCCCAGTGGATAGGCATCCCCTTGATTTCCAAATATTTGTCACCACAAAAAGAGCTGCTATAAATATTTTTGTACATAAGGGTCCTCTTCCCACTTCTATGATCTCTTTGGGATACAACACTATAAGAAGTATTGCTGGGTAATAGGGTATGCACTTATTTATAGCCTTTTGAGCAAAGTTCCAGATTGGTCTCCAGAAAGGTTGGATCAGTTCACAACTCTGCCAACAGTGCATTAGTCTTCCAATTTTTCCACATCCTCTCCAGCATTGATGATTTTCCTGTTTTGCGATCTTAGCTAATCTTACCAATGAGATGTGGTACCTCAGAGCTGTTTTGATTTGCATTTCTCTAATCAATAGCAATTTAGAGCATTTTTTCAGTGCTTATACATATCTTCAATTTCTTCCTCTAAAAATTGACTGTTCATATCACTTGACCATTTGTCAATTGAGGAATGACTTGTATTCTTATAGAATTGACTCAATTCTCTGTACTTTTTAGAAATGAGAGCTTTATCAGAGACACTGGTTGCAAAAATTATTTTAAAATTTTCCACTTCCCTCTTAATCTTGGTTATATTGGCTTTGTTTTTATAGAAACTTTTCAATTTAATGTAATCAAATTATCAGTTTTACATTTTATAATTCTTTCTGAGTAGTTTGGTCATAAAATCCTCCCTTTTCTATAAATCTCACAGGTAAATTATTCCTTGATCTCCCAGAATTCTTACAGTATCAGATTTATACTGAGATCATGCACCCATTTAGACTTGATTTTGGTATACAATTAGGTATTGGTCTATGTCCAGTTTCTGCAATACTATGGGCCAGTTTTCCCAGCAGTTTTTGTCAAATACTGAGTTCTTATCCCAAAAACTATGGTTTTCAGATTTATCAAACAGTAGATTACTATAGTCATTGCTGCTGATTCTTGTGTACTCACTCTATTCTTCTATTGATGCACTTCTCTTTTCCCAGCCAATACCAAGTAGTTTAGATGATTGCTCCTTTATAATACAGATTAAAATCTGGTATGGCTGAGGCACCTTCCCTAGCAATTCTTTTCATTAATTCCCTTAATATTCTGGAACTTTTGTTCTTCTTTGTTACTATTTTTTCTAGGTCTATAAAGTAATTTTTGATAAATTCATTGGTATGGCACTAAATATGTAATTTGAGTAAAATTGTCATTTTTATTGTATTATCTCCACCCATTCACGAATAACTGATGTTTTTCCAATTAATTAGATCTGACTTTATTTGTGTGAAAAGTGTTTTGTAAGTGTGTTCACATAAATACTGGGTTTGTTTTGGCAGGTAGATTCCCAAATATTTTACAATATCTACAGCAACTTTAAATGGAATCTCTCTTTCTGTTGCATTTTGTTAGAAAAAACATAAGAATGTCAGGAAATTGTGTGGGTTTATTTTATATCCTGTGACTTTGCCAAATTTATTCATTATCTCAAGTACTTTTTAGCTTTTTACTTGATTGTCTAGGATTCTCTAAGTATATCATCAAATCATTTGCAAAGTGTGATAGCTTAGTCTTTTCTTTGCCTAATTTCATTTTTAATTTATTTTTCTTCTCCTGTTTTTATTCCCAACATTTCTATTACCAAATTGAATGAGAGGAGTGATAGTGCACATCCTTATTTCACCCTTGATCTTATTTTAAATGGTTCTAGCTTATCCCCACTGCATATAATACTTGCCAATGGTTTTAGATAGATGCTACTCATTATTTTAAGAAAGACACCATTTATTCCTATACTCTCTAGTGTTTTTAATACCGGTAGGAATGGGTATTGTTTTTTTTTTTGTCAAAAGTCTTTTCTGCACCCATTGAGATAATCAAATAGTTTTTGCTACTTTTGCTGTTGATATAATCAATTATACTGATATTTTTCCTAATACTGAACCATCCTTGCATTCCTGGAATAAGTCCTACTTGATCAAAGTGTATTATTCTTTTTTTTTAACTTTAATTTATTAATTTGTTTGTTTCCTTTTAGTTTACAGGATTCAATTCCACAATTCCTTGAATTTCACATTTTGTCCCCCTCTCTCTCCTCCCCCCCATGGCGGCTCATTATCAAGTATAGGATCTGTAAATACTTTCACATTATACAATGGTCAGGTTATAAGGATGGATTGTACCAGCTGGAATGAAAAATGGTAAAGAGGACATAAAATCAAATAAGAGAACGAAAAAGATCAGGTATTTTGCTTCCACCTGGATATAAATTTAGTTCTTTCTAGTTCTTTCTCTGGATGCACATTTTTCTCTCCATCATGCGTCTTTTGGGATTGACTTATATCCCTGTATTGTTGAGAAGAGTCAAGTCTATCAAAGTTGGTCATCACACATACGTTGTGTCTGTAATTGTGTACAAATTCCTCCTGGTTCTACTCTTCTCACTCAGCATCAGTTCTTTTAAGCCTCTCCAGGTAAATATGAAGACCGCCTGCTCCCCGTTTCTTATGGCGCAATAGTATTCCATAACATGCATATACCACAACTTGTTCAGCCATTCCCCAATTGATGGGCACCCCCTTAATTTCCAATTCTTTGCCACAACAAAAAGAGCTGCTATAAACATTTTTGTACATATGGGTCTTTCTCCCATTTCTATGATCTCTTTGGGGTATAACCCTAGGAGTGGTATTGCTGGATCAAAGGGTATGAAAGTATTTATAGCCCTTTGGGGCTAATTCCAGATTGCTCTCCAGAAAGGCTGGATCAGTTCACAACTCCACCAACAATGCATTAGTGTTACAGTTTGCCCACAGCCTCTCCAGCATTTGTCATTTTCCTGTTTTGTCATCTTAGCCAATCTGACTGGTGAGATGTGGTACCTCAGAGTTGTTTTGATTTGCATTTCTCTAATCAATAGTGAATTAGAGCATTTCTTCATGTGCTTATAGATAGCGTTAATTTCTTTCTCCGAAAACTGCCTGTTCATATCCTTTGACCATTTATCAATTGGGGAATGACTTGTATTCTTATACATTTGACTCAATTCTCTGTATATTTTAGAGATGAGTCCTTTGTCAGAGACATAGGTTGTAAAGATTCTTTCCCAATTTCCCACCTCCCTCTTAATCTTGGTTACATTGGCTTTATTTGTACAGAAACTTTTCAATTTCATGTAGTCAAAATTATCCATTTTACATTTTATAATGTTCTCTAATTCCTGTTTCGTCATAAAGTCATTCCCTCTCCACAAGTCTGATAGGTAAACTATTCTTTGTTTTAGCAGACTGCTTACAGTATCAACCTTTATACCTAGATCATGAACCCATTTAGACTTGATTTTGGTATATGGTGTTAGATAATGGTCTATGTCCAGTTTCTGCCATACTATATTCCAGTTTTCCCAGCAGTTTTTGTCAAACAGTGAGTTCTTATCCCAAAAACTAGGGTCTGGGGGTTTATCAAACAATACATTACTGTAGTAGTTGAGTTCTGAATCTTGTGTGCCTAATCTATTCCATTGATCCACTTCTCTATTTCTAAGCCAGTACCAGGTAGTTTTGATGATTGCTGCAAAGTGTATTATTCTTGTGATAAATTGCTGTAGTCTTTCTGTTAATATTTTATTTAAAATTTTAGCTTCTATATTAATGAGGGAAATGGATCTATAATTTTCTTTCTTAATTTTCTTTCTTCCAATTTAGGTTTCAGTACCATATTTGTGTCACAAAAAAGAATTTCACAGGACTCCTTAGTCCCCAGTTTTCCCAAATAGTTTGTAAAGTATTAGAATCAGTTGTTCTTTAAATGTTTGATAGAATTCACTAATAAAACCATCTGGCCCTGGAGATTTTTTTCCTAGGGAGTAAATTGATGACTTCATGAATTTCTTTTTTTGAGATTGGATTATTTAAGTAATTTACTTCCACTTCAGTCAATCTGGGAAACATATTTTTGTAGATATTTATCCATTTCACTAAGATTGTCAAATTTGTGTGCATACCATTGGGCAAAATAATTCCTAATTATTGTTTTAAGGTCCTCTTCATTGGAGGTAGTTTTACCCTTTTCATTTTTGATACTCATAATTTGATTTTCTTCTTTCTTTTTTTTCATATTGACTATAAATATAGTGTCTATCAATTTTATTGTTTTTTTTTCATAAAACCATCTCAGTTATATTCATTAATTCAATACTTTTCTTAACTTCAGTTTCAATAATCTCTCCTTCATTTTCATTTTTTTCTAATTTAGTATTTAATTGGGGATTTTCACTTTGTACTTTTTCTAGCTTTTTCTGTCGCATGCCCAATATATTGACCCCCATTTTCTCTATTTCATTCATGTATGCATTCAGGGATATAAAACTTCACCTAAGAATTGCCTTTGCTGCATCCCAGAAGTTTTGGTATGTTCTCTCATTATTGTCATTTTCTTGAATGAAGTTACTGATTTTTTCCAGAATTTCTTGTTTTATTCACTCATTCTTTAGCATTAAGTTATTTAGTTTCCAATTAGTTTGTAGTCTATCTTTCCATGGCCCTTTATTGCATATAGTTTTTATTGCATCACGATCTGAGAAGGATACATTTAATATTTCTGCTGTTTTGAATTAAATTGCAAGGTTTTTATGCCCTAGTACATGGTCAATTTTTGTGTATGTGTCATGTACCACTAAGAAGAAGGTATATTCCTTTTTATCCTAATTCAATTTTCTCCAGAGGTCTATCATATCTACCCTCTCTATAATTCTATTTATTGCCTTAACTTCTTTCTTGTTTATTTTGAGGTTAGAGTGATCAAGTTCAGAGAAGGGGAGATTGAGGTCCCCTATTAGTATAATTTTGCTATCTATTTCTTCTAATTCCCTTACCTTCTCCTCTAGGAATTTGGATGCTGTACCACTTGGTGTGTATATGTCAAGTGATGATATTACTTCATTCTTGATGATTCTTTTTAGCAGGATATAGTTTCCTCCCTTATGTCTTTAATTAGATCTATTTTTACTTTTGCTTTATCTGAGATAAGGATTGCTATGCCTGATTTGTTTCACTTTAGCTGAAACATGATATATTCTACTTCAGCCTTTTACCTTTATCCTGTGGGTATCCCCTTGTTTCAAATGTACTTCTTGTAGACAGCATATTGTAGAATTATGGTTTTTAATCCATTCTGCTGTTTACAACCATTTTATGGGAGAGATCCATTTGTAATTATGATTATTATCTGTGTATTTCCCTCCATCCTATTCCCTCCCCTATTTAAGTTTTTTATATCTTCTTTCTCCCTTCCCCTCCTTAAGAGTTTTCCTTTTGACCATTGACTCCATCAGTATTCCCTCACTATGCACCTCCCTCACTTTATCGACCTTCTCGCCTTACTAATATTTCCCTCCCTTCCACTCAACCCCCCTTTTTAACCCTTATCCCTCCTGCTGCCTATAGGGCACAATAGAGTTTTATACTTAATGAACTATGTTATTTCTTCCTTTAATCTAAACTGATGAGAGTAAATTTCCTACAGTGCTCCTCTCCCTCCCTCCTTTCTCTCTGCAATAATGAGATTTTGAGTCTTGTCACATTAGATTTCTAAGCTTAACTGATTATGCTCATCCCTCCTTGAATCAGAACCACCAAGAATAAAGATCGTATGATGTTCATCTCTCTCCTTTTTTCCCTCTGTTATAGTATGTTTTTATGCGTCTTTGTGTGGCATAATTTATCCTTTTCTGTCTCCCCCTTTCCTTTCCTCCCATTGCAGTCCCTTTGTGTCCCTTAATAAGGATTTTTCTCCTCAGATTAGTTATTTATACCCACACCCTTTATCTCAGTATAACCCTTTTAAATGTTGCAATAATTATATAAATCTCAATATTGAGAGGCATCAGTTTCCCATATAGAGACATAAAGAGTTTGCTCTTATTGAATCACAAGTTGTCTGTGTGTGTGTGTTTTCCTTGTGTACCTTTTTATGTTTCTGTTCAGTCTTGTATTTGGAGATCAAATTTTCCATTGAGCTCTGGCTTTTTCATCAGTAAAGTCTGGAAGTCCCATATTTAATTGAATAACCATCTCCTTGCCTGAAAGATCATGCTCAGATTTGCTGAGCAGTTGATCCTTGCTTGCAGGCCAAGCTCTTTTGTCTTACAAAATATCATATTCCAATCCCTCCTATCTTTTAATTTAGAAGCTTCCAGGTCCTGACTGTAGATTTATGATATTTGAAATGTTTCTTTCTGGCTGCTTGCAGTATTTTCTCTTTGACCTTATAATTTTAGAATTTGGCTCCTATATTTTTTGGAGTTTTCAATTTGGGATCTCTTTCAGGAGGGGTAGAGTGAATTCTTTCAATAACTATTTTATCCTCTGATTCTAAGACCTCAGAACAATTTTCTTTGACAATCTCTTGGAGGATGTTGTCCATGCTGTTTTATTCATCATGGATTTCCAGTAGACCAAAATTCTTAGGTTATCTTTCCTGGATCTGATCTCCAGGTCAATTTATTTTCCATTGAGATAGTTTACACTTTCTTCTATTTTTTTTTAACATTTCATGTTTATTATATGGGCTTTCTTGTAATGGAAATGTTTTGCTTTATATTTTTTTAAAGCAATCGAGGTTAAGTAACTTGCTCAAGGTTACACGGCCAGGGGTTTCTGGGTGGGTGCTAAGTGTCTGAGCCAGGGATTCGACTCCAGGTCATTCCAACACTGGAGCCGGTGCTCTTACTCACTGTGCTACCTGGCCGCCCCTCTATTTTTTTTTTTAGACATTATGTTTTGTTTGATTGTTTCTTGATGCATCATAGAGTCATTTGATTTTATTTGACTGATTCTAATTTTTAGTTAATTATTTTCCTTTGTTAGTTTTGAAGCTCCTTTTTGATATGTTCAGATTTCATTTTAGGGATGTATTTTCTCCAGTTAGATTTTGAAACTCCTATCCCAGGTCACACATTTTACTTTTTAATAACTTGTTTTCTTTAGTAATATTTTTTTTTCTATTTGGGTGAATGCAATTTTAAAAGAACTGGTCAATTTATCTTCTACCTCTCAAATCCGACTTTTAAAATCTTTCTTGAGCTTTTCCAAGAATGCTTTTTGGGCTTGCACCAGTTCATATTTCCTTCTGTCATCTCATGTGTGAGTATAGAGTCAGTGTTGTCTTCTGAATTTGGTTGTTGCTCACCCTAATAGGATTGAATCATTTTTTTTATTTCCCAGCTGCCTTCTTGCCCATTATGATTGCCTATATACTGGCTTTTAAAGTGGGTTTCTGCTTCTGGGGTACAGAGGCCTCTGACCCATGCTTCTAAGGCTGGAAGCTAGGAGACTGGTTGTTGACTTTGTGTACTGTACACCTCTGGGTGTCTAGACTGAGGCCAAGGCCAGGACTCTAAGTATTTCCCCTGGGTTACCCTGAGGTTCATAGTGTAAGGTGTGGGGGAGGGGTAGTCTGGCCACTTCAGGCTTCTGCCTCTGTGCCCCTGGGCTACAGTTCAGGCAGGCTCAGCAGCTGTCCATCTGCCATACTTGTGTCTGAAGATTCCCCTGGTTTTACAAAGGCACACCTGGGTTTCTGTTATTAGTGCTTGCTGGCTCCACCCCCCTTGGACTTCAGGATCTCCTCTGGTAAGCTGAGATAGAGTTTGTGGGGATGCCTCCCACCCTTCACTTCAGGCTCAGCACAGTTTCAGTTTCACCCTTCCTCTATGACTCCCAAGATTGTTGCTGCTTCAACTGTTTCAGGATTTTACACTGGGTAGGGCAAGAATTTCTGGTTTTTCAGGGTTGTGGGGGGAGATTAGAGAAGCTAAGGTTTGCTCCACCATCTTGGCTCCCAAAAGTTCAGGTGGGTGATTTTTAAACATCCACACTATGGACTGATAGCCCCAGAAGAAGCAGCTGTCACTGCCATGGGCCCTGTGCCTTCTCTTACCCAGCTCCAACTGATCCTCCATCCTGTGGTGAGACTTCTGTGAATTACCCTTCTAGGGGGTGAATCTGTCAGCTGAGACTTACTCTCACTCTGCTCTCAGGTCCATGCTGGTGTAGCCCCCACATGCTCTACATTCCCCAT
Source organism: Petaurus breviceps papuanus (assembly GCF_028583685.1). Classification (NCBI taxonomy): domain Eukaryota; kingdom Metazoa; phylum Chordata; class Mammalia; order Diprotodontia; family Petauridae; genus Petaurus; species Petaurus breviceps. The sequence continues at coordinate 32,777,479 of NW_027186473.1, forward strand.
GCCCAGTCAAACATGTGCCCTTTCCTGGACTAGGAATCTGCCACGCTCTATCTCCCAATGGATTCTGTCACTCTAAAATTCATTCAGATTCACTTTTTAGAGGTTAGTGACAGAATTCACTGAGGAGCTCAGATAAGTTCCTCCATCTTGGCTTCACCTAATGCCATAAATAATTGAGTGCTTTAGTGACTCTTTTTTCTTTCATTGAATAACTTGAAATATTAACAAAATATTTTGATCACTGAAAGAAAACATTTAAAAGACTAGCTATTTGCTCACCTGCAGATTTTTTGCTATCATTTTATTGATTGGAAGTGTCTGACTGTTCATGAGCCCATTTGGGCTTTTCTTGGCAAAATTTTATAGATTAGTGAACTGAGGCAAACAGGTTAATGAGTGATTTTCCAGGGTCATACAATATTAAGTGTCTGCATCTGGATCCCTACTTCATAGTCAATGCTGTAAGCACTGTGCCACCCAGCTACCCCCATCTGCAAATTACAAATTTAAAAATTTTCTTTCACAGGAAGTAGCTAAGATCTTACAAAATGAGAAAAAGGGTTCCTGAGGAATCTAAAGTCATCAGTGGTGTTCAATGAGCATTCACCTCATTATGGTATGATAGAAAGTTTTTTTTTTTTTAATGTTAGAAGACCCACTGCTCATTTTCCTCTTAAAACTGCCTGGGTTACAGTAGATGATTTTTGAAATCACTTCTACTTTACAACAGTAATCTTATGATTCTTTTCTAAATGTGCTCAGTATTTTAGATCAAATGTTTTCCCACTGGATTACAATTGTTGTAAAGCCACTACTCCACTTCCATCCCACGATATACATCTTTTCAGGGAAACTGATTCCAGCATCTTTGCTTGCCTCCTACTTTATATTAACCATACAAATACCTATATACTTCACTCAACTTTTATTTGTTGTGTTTTTTCCTGGATATTGACTAAACTATTGTTGGTCCTGACCTCAATGTCTGTGAAACCCATTTCAGAAAACCAGTTGCTGAATATCTATCTTATTTTCTACCCATTTCCCTTAATACGGCTGGTAATACAATAATAAGAAATATAATTGATAGATCACTTTAGGGTTTGCAAAATACAAACACATAATCTCATTTGACCTTCATAATTATGAGTTATTACTGATCTCATTTTCAGATGTGACAAATAAGTCTCAGATGGGCTAAGTGATTTGCCCACCCTTAGACAGCTAACACTGTGAGTGTCATAGAAAGAATCATTAACTATAGGCAGTGCTCTTTTCAGAACACAACATGAGCTAAAATACAAGTTAAATGATAGTTAATTTATATGTTTTTTTTTAATTTGCTCCAGTTTGTTTAAAATCTACTATCTTATAATTAAAATAAGACCAAGTAGCTCTTTCTGTTTACCTCTTTTAATTTATTTATAAAATAGCTTACTTTCATGTCTTTTTCTCCCCATCCTTCCTACATTTTTGCTTCTTTGTCAACTTGGGAGCATGTCTAACAGAGGGTGATGCAAAGAAGTACATGATTCAACATTTCTCATCCATGTTTCTTGAAACAGTTTCTTAAAGAAGTTTTATGCACAGAAAGGCAAAAACTAGTAGTTTTAGTAAGATTTACCTATGGCTTTCTATTCCATTTTTATACATATTTGGAAGTTAGATGTAAAAAGTTTTGATTAATTCTTTAACTAAAATCACCAATGCCAAAACTCAATTTTCCTAAGTAATACATTCATTGAATTCAGGGAGCACTTTTATATTGGTAATATCTAATTCAAAAATGGACAAAGGGGACTTCAGCATGTTATTACAGATACCTTTAGGAATTATTCAAAGGAGTAAAAAAGCAATTTAGGAAAATCTTTAATTTTTCTGCATATCCCATATTCACATATAGTATTACACCCACAAAGCTACATTGATACCTATATTGAAATGCTGGAACTTCTACAGATTTTTTTTCCCACCTTAATTAATAAACACAAATCTCTATTCAAGAATCATCTTGCTAATGGGGCAGTTGGTAGCACATTGAATACAGCATCGGCCCTGGAGTCAGGAGGACCTGAGTTCAAATCTGGCCTCAGACACTTAATACTTACTAGCCATTTGACTTGGACAAATCACTTAACACCAACTGCCCTGCCCTGCCCACTCTAAAAAGAAAAAAGAAAAATCATCCTGTTAATAATGTAGGTCTTTAGATCAGAAACTAAGAAGTTTAACGAAAGTAACATCAAATAAAATGAGGAGTCATTTTGTCATAGATTATTAACATATTAGAATGGTATTGAACATTGAATTAATTAGCATTTAGAGGGATCAAGTTTTGGCCATGAACTCTTTCTAAACATATCATCCAAATGTGCTACTTCTTTTTTTTATAAGTTCAGCATCATGAATCCAAAATTGTTTGAAGTACTAATAAATTCATTCCTTCACATTTCTGGGGCTAAATAAGGGTTGCACTTTTGCCTAATGAAAAAATACACCAATATAACAGTTATACCATAAACTTTTTGATGTATGTATTGCTTTTCTGCTAGTCTTCTATTTGGTCCAAGATCAGGATTAAATGAAAAACATATTAATGATGCTTTATTTTTTTTGCGTTTTATTTTTATTTTTTTAAATGCTTTATTAACTGCTGATTTACAACATTCATTTCCGCCAGATTTTGAGTTACAAATTTTCTCCCCGTTTTTCCCCCACCCATCCCCCAAAACAGCAGTCCTACAGGATATCCCCAACTCCAATCTTTTCTCTCCCATATTTTGTCCCATACCCGTTTCAACTTTTCCAGTGGATCTCTATGCCTCAGTGCCTGTATATCTTTTTTCTTAATTACATGTAAGAGGGTATTAATAATAGTATACACACACACACACACACACACACACACACACACACACACATATATATATATATATTTGAATATTTGATTTTAAAACTTTCAATTCCAGATTTATTCCCTTCCCCCCTCTGCCACCCACCCCCACTGGGGGGACAAGCAGTTCAGTATAGGTTGTAAATGTGTGGCTAATGCAAAACAATAACATAGCAGATATATTGTAAAAGACTGACTATATTTCCCTCCCTCCTATCCCACCTCACACTTGTTCTATTCTCTACTTTGATCCTGTCCCTTTTCAAAAGTGGGTGCTTCCAACTTCCCTCCCCCCCAGCTTTCCCTCCCTTCCATCATTCCCCCTCAGATCCCCTTCACCCCCTATTCTCCTGGAGGGTGAGATCCCCTATTTAGTGTGTATTTCCCTCCCTTCTCAAGCCAGATTCAATAGGAATAAGTTTGACCTATTCCCGTTTGCCTTCCTATTCTTCCCCTCCATTGTAACAATTTTCCCTTGCCTCTTCTGTATGAGATAGTTTGCCCCACTGTCTCTCCCCATCTCCTCTCATTATATTCCTCTCACCTCTTAATTTCACCTTTTAAGTATCATCCCTTCCTGTTAAATTGGTCCCATGCCCTCTATCTATGTATACCTGTAAACGTATATGCACACATTCACATATGTATTCATATGCCCGCATACCCTCATATAAAGACATATATATATATATATTTCTAATCCCTTCA
>NW_027186473.1:32781479-32864978 GCF_028583685.1 Petaurus breviceps papuanus
TTGCCCTCTGGTTCTAAAACATCAGGGCAGTTTACTTTGAGAACTTCCTGGAGGATGCTTTCCAGGCTCTTACTTTGGTCATGGCTCTCAGGCAGTCCAATAATTTTTAAATTATCTCTCCTGGATCTATTTTCCAGGTCAGTGGTTTTTCCCATGACATATTTCACATTGCCTTCGATTCTTTCATTTGTTTGGATCTGTTTAACAGCATCTTGATTTCTCATAAAGTCATTAGCTTCCATTTGCTCCAATCTAATTCTGAAGCAATGATTCTCCTCAGTGAGATTTTGAGCTTCTTTTTCCATCTGGCAAATTCGACTTTTTAAGACATTCTTCTCTTCATTGCCTTTTTGAGCCTCCTTTGCCATTTGAGTCAGTCTGTTTCTTAAGGTATTATTTTCCTCAGTCAGGCCGTTGATTCTCATTTCATAATTTTCTTGCATTGTTCTCATTTCTCTTCCCAATTTTTCCTCCACTTCTCTTATCTGCTTCTTAAGGTCCTCTATGGCCTGTAACCAGCTTGTATTTTCCTTTGAAGCTTTTGGTGCAGGAGTTCTGACTTCAAAATAGGAGTGTAATGTTGGAATCTTCTGTCTGCTTTGTTTCCTTTGCCTGCTCATTTTGCCACTCAATGATTTGACTTTTGGGCTTTTTGCCACAGTAGGACTCTGCCACCAGATAGGGGAGTTTTCGTCCCAAACGCTGGGGTTTTCTCAGCTGCCAGAGGTATTAGATGGGTGCCCTCTCTGAGGTCTCCACACGCTCTGGCAAGCTGGACACACACCCCAGGACTTCCACCCTAGACTGCAATCCAGATCCAAGCAGTTTAAAGCAAGAGCGATGACCCCTCAGACTGGTGCTTGGTCCCTCTACACTCTGCTGGCCAGGAGCTGAAGCTGCCATGTGGAGCTGGCAGGCTCTGCTGGTGTCTCAGTAGTTTCTCGCTCCGGGAGTAAAAGCCACGCACTCCCACTTCCTGGGTCCCAAATTCCAGACTGCACTGGCCTCTCACCTTTTTAATCTGGAAATTTTTAATCTGGAAATGGCCACAGCTGCTGCTGATCAGGAGTCCCTCTGGCAGGCGGCTGGTCAGGCCCGCCCTGGGGCTAAAGCCTTGGTGGGGCGGGCCTCGGCTCCCAGAGCTCTGCGCTGGCCGATTCCTGCTGGCCTGCGGGGCTGTCCTCAGCGGAAGGTTAGCTTCTCTGTGTCATTTTGTGGGTTCTGCAGCTCCAAAGTTTGTTTAGAGTCCCCTTTTTACATGGATTGGGGAGGGTGGAAGCCGGAGCCGCGGGAAGGTCGTGCTTCTACTCCGCCATCTTGAATGATGCTTTATTTTTATCATGAACATACTTTCTTACATATATTTTCATCTTCTCAATAGAATACAAACCCCTAGAAGGAATTGTTTGGGTGTTTGCCTTTTAAATCCTGCTCCTGGCACAGTACCTTGAACAGTTCAGATATCTACTAAATGTTTATTGAATTTCATTAACTTTCATGGAAACCATACTTGGGAACAAATCTAAAATGAGATCATAATTAACACTTAGAACATGGGGGAAATAAAAAATGAAAAAAGCTACTAGAGAGTAACATACATAATATGATTTTTCTTGTTGTTCTTTTATGAGAGATAATGGTGATATCAAATACCATGCAGGCTTCTGTTTTGGCACAATGTTAGGGAGCTCCAGCAGCTGGACAGTTTAATAGAAATTATGCAATAATTTTCTCAATAGCCAGAAGATTCTACACTAACCCTTACTTTCATGAAGGAACTAATTCTGTTATATCATTAGTTATCAAATATTTTGATATATATCTTTCTTCTTATTAGCATTTCAGTATCAATAATTATGTACTTTTCAAACCTTAGTCTTCATCAAATATTTAAGGTATAAAAATGCACATACAGTATGACACAGTCTAAAAGAGTGCTGGATTGAGAATCAAAACCCCTGAGTTAGAATCCCAGATCTTGCTATTTAATGGTGAAACACTTAGACTCTCTAGATCATAGTTTCCTCCTATATAAAATGATGAGGTTGGCCTAGGTGACCTCTAAGGAACTTTCTAAATCTAAATATATGATCCTCTCACCTTATGTAGCTGTATATATACCGCCAATAATGAATTCTCTCATCTGTGTTTCCTTGCATTAATGAAATCACAGACCCATTGATTATTTCTACATTTATTGATATAGTTATATATATATATATTTATATCAGGTTATCATTATAATCACATGTATAAATATATAGATATACATGCATGTGTGTATATATGTATATATATATATATATTGTTTTACTTATGCCTTCATCATTAAATTGCAGATAAAGGAAAGGACCCATATCCCTTTTGTGAATCCCATTTATATAATAATAAACTCAAAATTAACAGAAACTTATATCCTGTCCCGCAACTTTGGGAAAGAGAATTTTTCTCCAAACAAAATGAAAATGTAAAGCCTACCGATGGACTTCTTTCTGTCACTACAGATAATGTTTAACTTGTGCTTTCCAATTCTTTTTCCATTTACTGGGATTAGGAAATGCTTATGACTCACTCAGAATAAATAAAGTGCCCCCTTTTATAAAGATTAGACAAATTTATCAACATTTTGGCATCTCAAATACAGCCAAGTCTGGTTCTATCTCTTCTATAATGTTTTATTCCAACATCTCTGTAGTAAATGCTCCACATTTATTTTTATGTTTTGAAGAGCAGTAACAAAATGTATTTTAAGACAACAATTTTCTTCTTTCTAAAACCCAAAGCACCAAAATAGCATAAAAGGAACTCGATCAGTTAAATAGCATTCTAAATATTAAAATATGCATCTGTGTTTCCTTTGATATTTTATTTAAATAGTGAGGAACATAAGGGCTGCTGAAACACTGAGTTAGACATGTTTCCTGCTGATGAGTATCAGGTCTTTTCAGTTGTTCTTTGGAAGGAATCACTGGTTGCTTGAGAAATTTTCAACTATCTGTAACCTCCACAACTGACTTTCATAAATAACCACATTACTTTTTGTGGTTGGAGTCATATGGCTATTCTTGAGAGATCAGAATGAAGGTTCAGAGTACAAAAAAAGCATAGAATTCAAAATCCATCCTTCAGTGGAATATTCCTTCTCTATCAAAAATTAAATTAGACATTGAAACAGATTGTATCCATTTTAAATATCTCTTGCTTAAATGATAAAAAATGTTTTATAATATCCAAGTGAGAACTTAGAATTCCAGGAGTAATTCATGATTGTTACAATGGTAGTCAAAATTCACAATTTTCAATCAATCAATATACACTTATAAAGAGCTTCCTATGCACCAAGCACTCTTCTAGATTGGTGTTAAATTGATTAGATAATGAAATAGGTTTTGTTTTCTAGAAGCTTACATGCAGATGAAGCAATGATTAATTATTGGGCAGAATCTGCTGCATTGTGTCTATGTATGATATGAATTCAGAGACTAGGGCAGTTCTATTACATATCAGCATGCCTTTTTGTAATCAGGCTTTCTACCCTTGAGTAGAAAGGGACTGTATCAGCCAAGTTCACTGTACATACTCTACAGACTGCAACTACTTTTGTCTATATAAATACATGTTTATTGTATATAAATCTATGAGTTCTTTTCTGGATGCCTAATAGCACTGATATGGTAGAACCCCAGAACAATGGTAGAACCCATTGTTAGGATTCTAGGAGTATTTCTGAAAGCTGTTTGGTAGAACTATCAGTTTGGGACTTCATTTTAGTATATTTTCCCCATAAAATAATTGCCAATAATAATAACTGATATTTCTTCAATAATATTGATAAAAATCATTATAAATTAGCTTTCCCAAAGGGGTATTTGCTGAGATGTAGTAAGAATCAAAATACAAAGCATTCCTTTGAACTGAGTAAAAGTCTACTCTACTAATTTAGCTCCTGGTGAGAATGAGTTTGGATTTAAAGTTGTTATAACAAATATTCTTTCCATTAATTTCCAAAATTGGCATAATTGATGGACAAGTCACTCTCTTGTTTGTGGGACATGACATCTTGGCTACAAGGTTGATTCAGGGTCATTGGGACTACTTGAATCCTGCTTTGGACAGGTTTCACTACACAACTGACTCAAATGTAGCATCTATGGTGTCCTTTGTCATGGACTCATATTACTAGGGCTTTGGTGTTTCTAACCAGATCTCACGAGATTTTTCCACTTGCAACATTCACTTAACATGGGGAAATAAGCACAAAGGAGGCAGAAGTCAAAATCTATGCATTCACCAGCCACACCGAAGCCTGGGTGGGGAGATATAGTTGTACAAACAGCCTTTGCTACACATCCCAGAGCAGGGATGGAGAACCTTTAGCCTCAAGGCCACTTGTGACCTCGAGGTTAAAGGTTCCCCATCCTTGTGATCTAGAGATTTATAGCAGGATTTTCTGTTCCCTGAAAAAGTTGCCAGGGAGAGAGAAGAGAGAGCTTGATTTTTACTGGAGCATTTTAGATACCTTTGAACTCACCCTCACCAATGAATATGGCCCTCCTAAAATTCCTTTATCTGATCATAATCTCTACATTCCTCGTATCTCTGCCTTGAAATTACAAGCCTTCATCTTTGTCTACTCTACGATTCCTAATTCCATAAAACGCCATTATTTTCAGGCTATCATCCCTGCTCTAATTATATTCTTCTCTTTTCTACATTTTAACCATTGGTGAATCAGCATAGTTCTACACTACCCTCTTCTCTTGATCACCTTTTCTGTATATTCTACAATCTATCTTGCCTTGCCAAGCAAGGCTCAGCCTCAGATATATACTTCTCCTCTTTTTGGTAGCTTTTTTTGGCTTGTCTTTCATATTAACTCTTTTGGCAAATCTTGTACTCATAAATTATTTTTATCTCCCTTGGAGGTTTAATCATTGCATCCCCTGAGTCAGAAACAACTAAAGGCAGGTTTCCCAAAACTTTCTAAAAATTACACAATTTGATATATAAATAATTTTGGAATTATAATATTACTGCTATATCCTAACAGATACAGGAGTAGAATATAATGTGTTAACTAAAATAGGTTTATAAAATTAAATGTGTTTCCTACTCACAGCCCTGCTTCTTATCTCAAGCTGACTAATGAAGTCTTCTGCTAACTTGACTTTCTGTCCTCAAGGTTTAAATTATATTTGGTAAATTTCTGTGTAAATATCTTTCTAAGTTAACACATTTCTGGTGAACCCTAAAAAAGATGAAATAAAAATATATTAACAAGCAGAAATCCACTCATCCAATTAGATCTAGCCACATTATATCTCCTTACTACTATTCTCCAGATTCATACTGTAATTGCCCATCTATTTGGTTCTCTACTTAAAATGAATATGATAAGGTAAATAACTTTTTTTCACATTAGTGACACTCAGAAGTACAAATTCTAAAAATGCCCATTCTATTCATTGGTGCTTGATAATTAGATTGTTCATTTCCACAGGAAAGATAAAAAGAAAAAAAAAAGGAAAGATTATATAACAATCATAGCTCAAACTCTCAGTGAATGCATATATTAATGAGATGCATCTATATCTTTTCCAATATGCCATTACTTTTCCTTTTCTTTTAAATTTTCTAAAATGAGATGATATCCCCCCTTTTTGTTTGACCATTCAGAAAAAAATGGTACTTAATATTTGCATATCAGTTAAAGTTTAAAAAAAAAACCTTTTACATACATTACTGCCTTTTGCAAGCCTTATACTAACCATATGAAGTAAGTATTCCAGACACTGAAATTCAAATTTACCAATAATATTTCAATTTGCCAGATAAGGAAAATGAGAATCAGAGAGCTTCATCTATAGATACATATTTAGTATCATGATAGTCATTTAGAAATATGATTCAAAACTATATCTTTCTGATTCTAAGTGTAACAATCTTTTCACCAAGCCAAACTGTGTTCCTTAAGATCATCTGTTGTAATTTCATAGCAGTGTGGGAGGTCGAGACTAATGGGTATTACCAGGTCCAGTAGAAATACTGCCAAAGTTCTTTCAGGGTGTGAATTCAAAGCCTTTCAACAATTTTCCTTAACATATCTTCTCCATGGACTCAGAATTAGACTGAAGAAAGATTCTGAGAAAGCTGAGTTTTCTGAAATATGCTTACTCCCCCAGTGTCTCAGGCAATCAGCTTTTTAAAATTCATTTCTTTGCCTATATGGTCTGTCTCAGCCATAACAGTTAACTCTCCATATGACAATTAAACAGCAATTCTCCAAAGATTAAATTCTTTGCCTCTCAAACATATGACAGCATCTAAAGTCTCTGTGAGTATTCTATCTAAACTAGTTTCATCTATGAATTTTGGGAAACTGGAGGCCGTAGAGGCTGTGATTTTCTTAAAATCACATAGGAAGTAAACTGTTAGAGCCAGGAATCAAACTTTCTACCTTGATTGCAAACCTAATGGTCTTTTCAATGTATTATCTAACTTTAATTATTTAATTGATATTGTATTAATTTTTAATCAATATTAATAAATTAAATATTTATATTAATTATTTAATTATTATTTGTGTTATTGTTGATTATCTTATTAATGATATATATTATATATAATATATAATTACATATATTATATAATTATATATAAAATAACTATTAATTATATAATAATTATTTAATTATTATTGATTTATATTAATTAATTTGTATTAAATTGATAAATTAAATATTTAATTAATATTTGATTAATCTAACATTAATCAATTTAGGTTAATCTATTAGCATTGGGTTTGTTATTCTAGTAGGTAAGTATGAAAGGGTTAATGTCTAACTCCTTTTTTAAATGGTTGGCTTTTTAAAAAATGAGCTTTGTATTATCACTTTATCAATTAAATTCAACATTATTTTCTGGACATAATTTATTGTATCATTTGTAAATTAGGGATTTTTCCACCTGAGTGATATGGACTGTAATTCTAGATGAGGAAAGAGAGAGGAAAAAGTTTTAAACACATTGCCAAAATAACTGAAAACAATTATTTAGGTCAGGACCCAGATTAAAACAAAATTAAGTAAAATTTTCACCATTTTTCATACCAAATAAAGGTCTACTGTGGAAATTCTATTTAACTGTGCATGTGGAGTAGACATGACTGGTGCTGGTTAATATCCCTGAATTGGAAAGAGAATTGTTTTTGGAGTTAAAAGACTTCTGTCTGTCCTTCTTTGAAATCCCAAGCAAAGGGGTAGCTAGGTGGCACAGTAAACAGAGCACTGGCCCTGGAGTCAGGAGGATATGTGTTCAAACAAGGTTCAGACACTTAACACTTAGTAGCCAAGTGAGTTGGGCAAGTCACTTAACCCCAACTGCCCTCCAAAAAAAGGCAAAAAAAAAAAAATTTCAGGCAAAATCCCATTTCAATTATGGTCCATCCTGACCATCTTTAAATCCGTTGTTGTTATTGTTATGTGCATGCACATATATATATATATATATATATATTTCTAATTGATTTATTTACTCTTAGTTTTCAACATTCATGTTCACAAGATTTTGAGATACAAATTTTCTCCATGTCTTTCCACTACCCATAACCCCAAAATAGGGAGTCTAATGAATACACCTTACCCCAATCTCTTCTTTCTTACATCCTCTCCCATACCCCATAATTTTCCAGTAGGGCATAATCGATTTGTAAACCCCAGTGACTGTATATCTTATTTCCCAGTTACATGTAAAAAAAATTATATTTGTTTTTAAAACTTTGATTTCCAGATTCTTATCCTTCTTCCCTCCTCACCCATTTTACTGGGAAGACAAGTAATTCAATATAAACTGTACATGTGTATTGTGCAAAATATTTCCCTAGAATTTATATTGTGAAACACTTCACAATATTTCCCTCCATCCTACCCTGCTCGCACCACTTATTCTGTTTTTTCTTTTACTTTGACCCTGTCATTTATCAAAAGCTTCTAACTACCCTCTTTCTTAGTCTGTTCTCCCTTCTATCATTCCCCCTTCTTATTGTCTTGCCCCCTACTTTCCAACAAGGTAAGATACCAAATTGAGTGTGTATGTTATTCCCTCCTTAAGCCAAATTCAATGAGAGTAAGGTTTGCCCTTTCCCTTTCACATTCCTTCTCTTCCTCTCCATTGTAATAGTTTTCTGTAGCCCCTTTTGTATGAGATAATTTACTCTATTCCATTTCTCCCTTTCTCCTCCCAATACATTCCTCTCTTACCTCTTAATTTTATTTTTTAAATATTATCCCTACATATTCAACTGATCCTGTGTCCTCTGACTGTGTATACACCTACACAAATATAGACACAGTCACATATGCATTTATACGCATATATACTCTCCTATATATATTTATATGCATATACATACATTTACATATATATTCCCTTCAACTCTCCTCATACTGATTGACACAGGTCTCATGAGTTACAATTATAATTTTTTCATGTAGGAATGAAAAATTTTAAACTTTAATAAGTTCCTCATAATTTCTTTTTCTTATTGTTCTCATGCTTCTTGTATTGGAAAGTCAAATTTTCTTTTCAGCACTGCTTTTTTCATCAATAATTCTTGAAAGTTCTCCATTTCATTAAATGACCATATTTTCTCCCGAAGCATTATACTCCGTTTTGCTAGGCAGGTGATTCTTGGTTTTAATCCTAGCTTTTTGATGTCAAAAATAATCATATTGCAAGCCCTTCAATCCCTTAATGTAGAAGCTGCCAGGTCTTGTGTTATTCTGATTATGTTTCCACAATACTCAAGTTGTTTCTTCCTGACTGTTTATAATATGTTCTCTGGATTTGACTATTATATTCCTAGGAGTTTTCTTTTTGGAATCTTTTTCAAGAGGTGATTGGTGAATTCTTTGAATTTTTATTTTCCCTCTGGTTCTAGAATATCAGGACAATTTTGCTTGATAATATTTTGAAAGATGGTGTCTAGGCTCTTTTTTAGATAATGGCTTTCAGGTAGTTCAATATATATATATTAATATCTCTTGTGAATATATATTTCCAGATCAGTGGTTTTCCAATGAGATATTTCACATTGCCTTCTATTTTTTTTTCACTTGTTTGGATCTGTTTTATAGTATCTTGATTTCTCATAAAGTCACTAGCTTCCATTTGCTCCAGTCTAATTTTGAGGGACTTAGTCTCTTCAGTGAGTTTTAAAAATTCCTTTTCCATCTGGGCAATTTGGTTTTTTTGGGCATTGTTCTCCTCATTGACTTTTTGGGCCTCTTTACTAATTGAGTTAGTCTACTTTTAAGGTTTTCTTTTCAATCAGGCTGTTGACTCACTTTTCATTATTTTCTTACTTTGTTCTCATTTCCCTTCCCAATTTTTCCTCCACTTCTCTTACTTGATTTTCAGAATCCTTCTTGAGCTCCTCCATAGCCTGTGAGCAATTCATATTTTCCTTGAAAGTGTTTGATGCAGTACTTTTGACTTTGTTTTCTTCTTCCGGTTCCATGTTTTGATCCTTTTTGTCCCCCCAAAAAGGTTCTATGGTCTTATTGTGCTTCCTCTGTTTGTTCATCTTGCCAGCCATTTACTTGACTTTTGAGCTTTTTGTCACTGTAGATCTCTGCTTCCAGAGTGGAGAGATCTGTGTCCCCAAATTGTTGGGGTTTTCACAAATGTTGTCAGAGCTGTTTTCAGAACTATGATGAGGGGCACCCTCTCTGCAGCCACCACAAGCTCTGGTACACTGGAAATCCTCATCATAGGAGCACCGCCCATGGCTGTGACCCAAATCCAAGGAGGTCAAAGCAAGAGCAATTACCCTTTCAATGGTGGCTTCATCCCCCTACAATCTGTAGGCCAGGACCTCTGGAGGCAGCTACATGGCAACAGCTGTAGCCTCTGCACCACCACCACCACCGCTCACCCCAGGGGCAATGGCCTGGACCTTTTACTTTCTCTTTGGTGTTTATGGTTGGAGAAGTCTGGAAATCACCATAGCTGCTGGTGATTTACTCTCCTGAAGTCTGTTCCTACTGGTCTGGGCTGTAAGTCTGGGCCAGCGCAGTTCATAGTGGACTGTGTTCATCTCCCTGCCCAGTGCAATAGACTCTTCCTCTTGTTGTACCAGGCTGCCTTCAGTGGGAGATTTGTTTCTCTCTGTCGCTTTGTGGGTTCTGTAGTTCTAAAATTTGTTTAATCATATTTTACAGGTATCGGAGATGGTTGGAACAGGAACTCAAGTAAGTTCCTCCTTTCACTCTGTCATCTTGGCTCCACGCCCCATGTAGTTATGTCAATAGATGGATACACAGTATGTGATTTGTGTACACGTGCATGTACACACGGTTGTTTACATGTTATCTGCACCATAAGAGTGAGCTTCGTGAGAGGGGGCCTGTCTTTACTTTTCTTTGTTTCCCCAACACTTTGCACATAGTAAGTGCTTCATAAATATATCCTTACTGACTGATTCCTATGATATTAGAAAAGAAAAAAAATCCTTATGTGGTTTACAAATTTCCTCATTTGTCAAATTAAATTCTTGGATTAGTCATCTCCAAAGAGTTTCCAAATCTACATTTTAACTTAAATATAATCTAAAATTACTGACCATTTAGAATTGCTCAATATATCACATCCATTTCCTCCCCAAAGTGGGAATATTCCATATACTTCCACAACTAAAGGAAAAACATCTGCTCCATAATACTATTTGTGCTAAGAAAGGACTGGGAAGAAAATTGCATATACTCATTAATTGGAGAAATCATTGTATAAATTTGCTATAATAGACTCATGAGATAATAATTTTCCATAAGAATGATGATCACAACAATTTCAAGGGAACAAACTTAAATGAAATGAAGAAAAGAAAGTCAGGAAAAAATATACTAAAATGATAACAACAATGTCATTTGCTAAAATTAAGGAAAATAACTATTACATAATTGAAATCATAAATCTTGAATTCAAAAAGCATTTTGAGAAGCGCTCTCCATCATTTAGTTAAAGAACTTATGTCATACTGATTATTAAGGCTGATTATGCAATCTGATTAATATATGACTTAATCTTACTGAGATAAGATGGTGAAAGAACTAGGGAACTAGGTATATCTGGAAAAGAATGTAATATATGATATAAAATATCATATATTTTATGATATAAAAACAAAAAATATGATATATGTATGATATAAAAACAAAAAGCACCAATGAAGCTACAAATGAAATACACACACTTTTGTAAATATATGCTATGCATATATAGTTTTTGTATATAATTGAATTTGTCTACATATATAGTACATACATATCTATGGATATGTGTTCATACAAACCCACATAAATTCTTGCTATATACAATTAGCAAACATTACCCAAGATATGTAAGTATTAAAAATTGGAGAGGATGAAGAAAAATAGTATGCTATCCTCTGTTAGTGCACCCATGAAAGGATTGGAACACTGGGGGAAATATTTAAAATTATTTGAGAAAATCCACTTCAATAAGTATACTTCTTCCATAGAGATACCACTACAAGGCATACATACTAAGAAAGTTATAAGCAAAAAGAAAACCTCAATATATACAAAATTATTTTCAGTAAAACTTTTTTGATAGCAAAATTAAAAATAATATTAACCAAAAGAAGAACTAAACTGACCTAGAAGCATAGTGAACAACCATCATTTTGTGAATGGCAAATGAATACATTTCCCCAGCATATATGAATTATATGTGTACATACATGTGCATATATGTACATGTCTGTATGTATACATACACACATGTTTATTCACAAAAATATAAATTTGTTCTAATATCTTCAGTGATTTTGTTAGGGAAGTGGCACACATAAATTTATACTACTATATAGGTGCATCATCCAATTTTAGCATGGGAGAAAATACATAGGGGCAACTATACTGTTCAGCATAGATGCAATATCAGCAGTTTATTCTTTCAAGTTCAAGCATAAACTGTAGGGTCTCAAAGTCAAGCTAGATGAAGAAACTAAAGGGAAGTCACATTTATAAAAAATCATTCTATTTCATAAAATCTAATAATATTCTCTCTACATTTTATTTTTTAAAAATTTTACCATTCCATGTTTTATCTTTTAAAACAAAATTTTGGTATTCAATTCCTCATATTTTTATATTCAAATTTTACATTGAGGAATACATGCTCACTATGAATGATAAATCATTTTCCAAAAGGTCAATTTCTTTTGTATTTCTGTTCTTTGGTTCTAAAGGTGGAAATACTACCAATTTTATCTTAAGTTTTATTGATACTTTTGTCTTCATAATTCAATCATTTCTACAGATACTACGCCTCATCTAATAAGTTATTTCTTATAACAAAAACAAAAATCCAAAGCTAAATCAAATGATACAAGTTCTATATCTAATAGGGAATGTCACATTCACTACCCTTAATTCCTCATATCTCAAATGAAATGAGAGCTATAATTCCTCATCTCTTTTCAGGTGTGAAGATTGTTTAATATAATTCTGTGGTATTCTCCTTCATTTTAGTATTCTTTGTTTTTTAACTTATTTTAGCCTTTGTATGTATTATTTGAAATTTTATGTTTATTTTTCTTCTTGGAATACTATTATTCTACTACTTATTGTGCAATAATTTTTTAGCCAATACCAAAAGAATGGACATTGTCTATATTTCTAGGTGTACATTTTTATTGTTGTTGTTTTGTCTTTGTTATTTGGGGGTTTTTTTGACATAAAAAAGTACTGTTTCAAATATTCTTGTATATAAATTGAATCTTTCTTTCTGTCTCCAATATCCTTAGAGTGTAAGCCTTATAATCAAATCTATAGGGGGGAAGTTAGGCACATAATTTTGTTTATGCTCAAATAATTCCATTTCTTATGACTGTGTTCCAAACAATTAACAGGTCAACTAAAAATTGCTGAGTGTGCTTGTTCAAAACAATGTAAACTTTACATATAACTTCTTATTAAACATTTTTCACATTAATCATGTCATATAGAAGAAAAAACAGAACAAAATAAGAGAGCAAATGGTATACTTCCATTTGCTTTCAGCTTACATAATTCTTCTTATGGATGTAGATGACATTTTCCATCATGAGTCTTTTGGAGTTGTTTTAGGTCTTTGCATCACTGAGAAGAGCTAAATCTATCTAAGTCAGTCATAGCACAATATAGCATCAGATCAAAAAAGTTTTTTCCAGGTTTTTCTGAAGTCCATCTTCTCATCATTTCTAAATAGTATTCCATTACATTCATATACCACAATTTGTTCAGCCATTGCCAAGTTGATGGATATTCCTTCAATTTCCAGTTCTTGGATATCACAAAAATTATTTTTATACATGTGGATCCTTTCCCCATGTTTATGATCTCTCTGGGTACAACCCCAGAAGCAGTATTGCTGGGTCAAAGGGTAGGCATACTTTTATGGCCCTTTGGGCATAGTTTCAAATTGCTCTCCAGAATTGCTAGATGAGTTCACAACTCCACCAGAATTGAATTAGTATTGCAATTTCCCCACATCTTATCCAGTATTTATAATTTTCCTGTCTTGTTATGTTAGCCAATCTGATAGGTGTGATGTGGTACCTAAGAGTTGTTTTGATTTGCATTTCTCTGAGCAAGAGTGATTGAGAGCATTTTTTCATATGACTGGAGATAGCTTTAATTTCTTCCTCTGAAAACTGTCTGTTCATATCCTTTGAGCATTTATCAATTAGGGAATGATTTTTATTCTTATAAATTTGACTCATTTCTCTATATATTTTAGAAATGATGTCCTTATCAGAGACACTGGCTATAAAATTGTTTCCCAGCTTTCTGTTTCCCTCCTAATCCTGGTTTCATTGGCTTTGTTTGTACAAACACTTTTCAATTTGATGTAATCAAAATTATCAATTTTGTATTTCACAATGTTCTCTAATCCCTATTTGGTCATAAATAACTTTGTTCTCCATAAATCTGACAGACAAACTATTTCTTGCTCTCCTAATGTGCTTAAATTTTCAGGCTTTATATCTAAATCATGTGCCCAATAGGACTTTATTTTGATATATGTTGTAAGATGTTGGTATATGCTGAGTTTCTATCATGCTGTCTTCTAGTTGTCCCAGAAGTTTTTGTCAAATACTAAGTTCTTATCCAAGAATCTGGGAACTTTGTGTGCATCACAATGGATTACTATAGTCCTTGACTACTATGTCATGTGTACCTAACCTATTTCACTGTTCCACCACTCTATTTCTTGGCGAGTACCAAATAGTTTTGATGATTGTTGCTTTATAATACAATTTAAGTTCTTGTATGTGAAGGCCACCTTCCCTAGCATTTCTTTTCATTAGTTTCTATATTATCCTGGACTTTTTGTTCTTCCAGATGAATTTCATAACTATTTTTTTCTAGTTTTACAAAATAAATTTTGTTATTGAGAGTGGTATGTCACTAAATCTGTATATTAATTTACATAGAATTGTAATTTTTGTTGTTGCTCGACCAACCAACGAAGAACTGATGATTTTCCAGTTATTTAGATCTGACTTTATTTTTGTAAAAAGTGTTTTGTAATTGTCTTTATATAGTTCCTTGGTTTATTTTGGGAGATAGACTACCAAATATTTCACAATGTCTGCAGCACCTTTAAGTGGGATTTCTCTTTCTTTCTCTTGCTGTTGGGTGCTGTTAGTTATATGTAGAAAAGCTGATGATTAATGTGTGTTTATTTTATATCCTGCCACTTTGCTAAAGTTGTTTGTTATTTCAAATAGTTTTTCAATTCCTTCTCTCAGACTATCTTAGTATAGCATCACACGATCTGCAAAGAATAATACCTTAGTTTCTTCTTTGCCTATTCTAATTCCTTAAATTTCTTTTCCTTCTCATTGCTAAAGTTAACATCACTAGTGCTATATTAAAAAACAGCGTTGATAATGGACATCCCTGTTTCACACCCAATGAGAAATGCTTATTTATCTTATCCCCATAAAATATAATGTTTTCAAATGGTTTTAGGTAGGTACCATTGATCATTTTAAGGAATACTCCATTTATTACTATACTTTTTAGTGTGTTTTTTAAAATACAAATTGCTGTTGTATTTTTGTCAAAAGTCTTTCCTCCATCTATTGAGATGATCATGTGATTTCTGTTAGTTTTGTTATTGATATGATCAGTTATTTTGATAGTGTTCCTAATAAATTGGCCTAGCATTTCTGGAATAAACCCTACCTGATCAAAGTGTTTCACTTTTGTGATAAGTTGCTATAATATTTTTGCTAATGTTTTATTTATTGTTTTGCATCTGTTGGGGAAATTTGTCTATAAATTTCTTTGTTTGGACTCTTACTGTTTTAGGTATCAGTACCATATTTATATCATAAAAAGAATTTGGGAGGACAACTTCACCTATTTCCCCAAATAGTCTATATAAGATGGGAATTAATTTTCTTTATATATATCATAGAATTCACAAGTAAATCCATCTAATGAAGTATTTTATGATTTCTTCTATTTTTTCATTCTTTAGATATTGCTTGACTGATTTTATATGTCTCATAGAATCATTACCTTCCATTTGCCCATTTTTAAATTTTTAACAAATTCCTTGTTTGTTTGTTTGTTTGTTTTTAGTTAGCTTTTGTATCACCTTTTCCATTTCGCCAATTCTATGTTTAAAGCACTTATTTTCTGCAGTCAATTTTGTCCTTCCTTTTCTAAGCTATTGACTCATTCTTGCATATCTCTAATTTTTTCCCAAAATTTTTCTTCTACCTATCTTATTTCAATTTTGCAATCTTTCTTGAGTTCTTCCAAGAAGGATTTTTGAGCTTCAAACCAATTCATATTTCCCTTTGAGGTTTCAGATGTGGGTATAGTGTGTATAGTATATATATATCCTCTTCTGAATTTGTTTTTTCACCTTCTCTGTCACTTTAATAAAAATATGTGGTCTTTGATTTTATATGTCACTTTTAGCTCATTGTATTTGCCTTTATCCTGGGTTTTAAAGTTGCTCTTTCCTTCTCATGCACAAGGAGCACTGACCCATGCTTCTTGTGATGGGACACAGAGGCCTGATTATTGGCTTTTTGTCCTGGGACCTCAGTTTCTGGCAGGTAGATGCTGTAGAAGTTGTAGCTTGCCTGGTGGTGGTTGCTGGTGTGACATGAGGTTTTACTGCACTTCCCCCAGATTACACTGACACTCTTGGTTTGAGGTGAGGAAGTGAGAGTGGTCTGGCCATTGCAGGTCTCTTTCTCCCCAAGGGCTGCCCTAGAGCTGGGGTAGTCTCAGATCCATCTGCTGTCCAAGTGGTGGTGCTCCATACTGCTTTCTGCTTGGTTTGCTATGCTGGTGTCTGACAGCTCCCTGTCTTTGCGAAGGCACATGAGGATCTTGTTGGTGCTTCCCTGCTCCTCCACAGTGGGACTCAGAATCTCCCACTGGTTTGCTGAAGTGGAGTTTGCTGCTGCCTTGCTGGGATGCCTCCCATCCTATACTGGTCCCCTTCAGCGACAGCAAGAGGGAATTTGCCTGTTAATCCCCCTAAACACATGAGCTAAAAATGCACTGCACTACATCTTTCTGTTGGCTTCACTGTTCCAGGATTTTTCCTGGGGCAATATTTTCTTGGCTTTTCAAGGTAGGTAAGGGAAAGGAAGAGTGACTTGCTCCTTACTCTGCCATTTGGCTCCCCATGTACTATCTTTTCTCACACTCCTCATTTTGATTATTTCTTTCTCTTGGGTAATCTTTTGTAACTTACTTTTTAAGGTAAAATTGCAGAGGGTTTTTTTTTTACCTTAGAAATTTCTTATTTTTTAGAGATTTTTGGCGATCATTCATCATGGTGATGATTTGTATTGATTTTTTTTAAGTTTATTTCTTTAGCTACTTATCAATGTGTTTATAAGCCCCTTTAATATGAGGCCATTTGAAGTATAGGCCTTCTCTGTGCTTAGCTCTTAATTCATGCTTTTTTTCTGGGGGAAAATGCACCTTTTTGTTTTAGTCTTGTAAGATGATTTTCCTCCCTTCCATCAGTTGAAAGTTGGATATTTTTGAATGCCAAAAACTTCATCACCCTCTACAATAGAAAGGGAGATCTAATGTTCACTCCCAGCAGCAATCTTACCTACCTGCAAGTCCACATTAGCTCCTTACTGTTACTTTCTGTAAGTGAAAGCTATAGTTACAGCACCATAAAAATAGGATTGATGCTAGCTGAATTACTCAAACTGAATAGAATTTCCCTGATATTTATGGCATGCTGAACTTGGGAAGCATTTTTAAGGTTAGTTTTGCATAACATAACTAACAAAATAATTTAAATATTCAAAAAATTATCACACTAGAAATATTCTTGTACTGTTAGCATGCTAAGTATCAGGAAAATTGATTTCTTAAGTAAACTATTCCTTGGCAGTTTCTACTGCAAAACTACTGTCAGTCTTATCACAGGATGAAGTTATTCCAACCTGAGGTATTGAATGAACCATGGCTCTAGGAGAAAGTTTTCTGGAATGACTTACAGTGAAGTTTCCCCATTCTGAATATCATATGTACATTCTTATTATTTCCTTGTATTTTGTAACTAAGTTTAGTATTGTTTCCCCATATATATGTAAGTCATTGTATATTTCAAGGTAATGTAAGAGCTATTGAGCATTAATTCAATTGATTTGATTAACTATTGAGACCAAATTAGAGTTGTTTCTAGATCGGGGAGTTTGGGGAAAGGAATGGTAGTGTGAAAGGTAACAAAGAGTTAAGTTTCTACAGAACTGCAAGATTTGCTGAACAAGACTACTGATAAAAAGTAACAGGCAGTAGCCTTGGGAGGAATTTGAGTTCCTAGTCATTGGGGGAGTTGAGGCAATAGCCTTGGAAGAGAGTTGAGTTCCCAGAGAACTTCTAGATAATACTAAAATGAAACAATGTACAACGGAAGGAGCTGACAGCAGCAGGTAGATTTGACCAATCAGGGAACAGGCAGTGGCCTTGGGGCACCAAAGTCCAGATAAGGATGTATCTAGGTTAGACTTAATGGGGTACAGGATTCTTAAGTTTTCACTGCACTTGAGTAGTGGGCCTCATGTATTACGTATGTTATCTAACAAGATTAGAGCCTTATTAGTAATAATTAGTTTAACATTTGGGAGGGGCGTGTAACCATTGCTTATTTAACCCAGCTTTGGCTTCTGTACCTCAGCCTCCTCTCTCTGGGTGCTGTCCCAGAGACTGGACTGCCCACTTCTCATGAGATTCTAATAAATCTTTCTACCTTCACTCTGAGAGTTCTCTGAGTAGTCAGTTTGAGTTAGGGTCTCTGTATCCTACACAAAGTGTACTGGATATGAAGTCAGAAAATGAACTCAAATCTTGCCTTGGTGTGTGACTTTGGGAAAGACTGCTATTTTTGCTTGAGTAAAATTTTGTCCAATTAAGCAAGCACCAAGTTGGGGAATAAATTCGGAACCATTAAATATGTGAGTTTATGAGTGGGAGATCCTGAGCCAAAATATCATCAACCAGGCAGATGTCTATACCAGCCTTCCCCTGTCCCAACTTGCATGCCTTAGCATCATCAGGGGAACTGGCAGATTGCAGATCTGAAAACCAGCAAGTGCTTCAGGGTTGCTTTACAGAGTCATCCAACAGCAGCTAGATTTCCATGTGCTTCAGTGCAACCCAAGATAGACAGTCATCCTCCAGGGACCAGACCTCCACATGCTTCAGTGTAACCCTGGGGAAAAGCAGAAAAACCCCACCTGATCTCAGCATATACCAAACACCACCACTAGGACCCCAGCTTAGCAACATATAAGATGCCAGACCCTACAACTTCCAGCATCACCAGGCAACCTTCCCCCCTCTTCATGCCTTCAACAGAGCACAGGACATTAGGGTCCTGTGTGAACATTAGGGGAACATCAATGCAGCACCTGGTAAAGAGTCAGGTCCTGCAGCCCATGGCACAAGAAGCCTAAGACAGGGTCCTTTCAACCCTGGGAAGAGAGATAAAATTTAAAAGAAAGGAAAAATTACTGAAAAATAACCATAACAAAAATTAAAAGATTAGAAAGTTAATATGGTGTCAGGGAAGGTCAAGACAGAAACACAGAAGAAGAAAAAAATGTCAAAACACCTATGGGTAAAACCCCAAAGAAAAATGGGAAGTGGCCTCAAGCCCAGAAAGAACTCATAGAAGAGCTCCAAAAGGAGCCTAAACCTCACATAAGAGAAATAAAAGAAAAATTGGGAAAAGAAATTAGTCTGATGTAAGAGAATCATGAAAAAAAAAAGAGACAGCCACTTAGAAAACTACTTAAAAAGGAAAATGGGGCAAGGTGAGAGGGGTTAGCCAAGATGGTGGAGTAAAAGCAGGGACTTGCTTAAGATCTTTATGAAAATCCCTCCAAATAACTTTTTAAAAATTACTGTAAACAAATTCTGCAGGACCCACAAAATGACAGAATGAAACACTGGAAGACTAATAGGAAGGGCCTATCACACTGGACTGGCAGAGCACAATGTAGCATGGGCCACATTGCCAAAGAAAGGGCTGGAGCAGGCCTCAGGGGACTAAATCATTGGCAACTGTAGCAATTTCTATACTTTTCAACCCACAAACACCAAAGACAACATAGAAGGTCACTGAGAAAACTGTGTAAGACATGAGTGAAAGAGGAGCCAACCCCAGGGACACTGGAGGTGTAATAGTGGTAGCTGCTTCTGGAGCTCTGGGCCCACAGAAGGTGAGGTATTAAGCAGCTGATACAAAACCCCTGATGTCTTGGTAAGTACACCCATCACCACCCCCACGCTCCATCATTGGAAGCAGAGTCCTACCTTGAAAAAGGGTTAGAATGTCAAGTATTTGATTGGGAAGGTGAGAAAACTGGGAAAAAAATCAAACTATAAAATCTTACTTTGGTGACCAAAAAAGAGATCAAAACATACAACCAGGAGAAGACAACAAAGTCTAAGCTCCTACATCCAAAGTTTCCAAGGAAAATATCAATTGGTCACAGGCCATGGAAAAGCTCAAAAAGGATTTTGAAAAACAAGTAAGAGAAGAAAAGGAAATATTGGGAAGATAAACAAAAGTGATACAAGAAATCATGAAAAACAAATCAACAGCTTGGTAAAGGAGACCAAAAAAAAATACTGAAGAAAATAACATCTTAAATAATAGATTAATCATTTCCTTAAAATAGAATGGAGCAAATGGAAGCTAATTACAGAAAGTTTTAAAAACGAATGTTGAAAATCATTTTTACAATTAACTTGGAAATAACATATACAGCCAATTGAGTATAGAAATCTATCTTGTCCTAAAAGAAAGAAAGGAGGGGGCAGAGCTAAGATGGCAGAGTAAAAGCAGGAACTTGTCTGAGCTCCCACTGCAATGACCTCCAATTCTTGTAAAATATGACTGTAAACAAATTTTAGAGCTACAGAATCGACAAAGTGACAGAGAGATACAAATCTCCTGCTGGCCTGGCAGGACAACAGGAAAGGTCTATCACACCAGACTGGGAGCCACACACAGTCCTGTGAGAACCGATGGGAGCAGACCCAGGTTAGCCCCAACTGGGAGCCCAGACTGGTCAGAGCAGTCTTCAGGAGAGTGAAATCCCAGCAGCTGTGGTGGTTTCCAGACTTTTCCACACAAAAACACCAAAGAGAAAGTAAAAGGAGAGTAGGCAACTCTGTTAGAACTGGGTGACAGAAGGACATGGTCCAACCCCTGCCCCTGGGGTGGGAGGTGTCAGCAGTGTCAAGGATGCAGCTCCTACTACGTGGCTGCCTCTAGAGCTCCAGGCCTATGATTGTAAGGGGAGCAAATGACCATTCAGAGGGAAATAACTTTTGCTTTGACCTGCTTGAATCTGGGCCACAGTTTTACCTGGTGGTTCTAGGGTGTGGGGCTACAGTGCCAGACCTTGTGGTGGCTGTAGAGAGGGCAACCTCCTCATAGATCCAGCAGCTGCCAAACGCTGAGCAATTTGGGACCCAAATTCCTGTACTCAGGAAGCAGAGTTCTACCATTGCAAAGAGCTAAAAGTCAAGTAATTGGCTGGCAAGATGAGCAAGCAGAGGAAGAAAAATCAGACCACAAAAACCCTTTTTGGAGGGACAAAAAAGGATCAAAACATGGAACCAGAATTCAACAAAGTCAAAATTCTTACATCGAAAGCTTCCAAGAAAAAATATGAACTGGTTTTAGGCCATGGAGGAGCTCAAGAACTATTTTGAAAACCAAG
Organism: Petaurus breviceps papuanus; assembly: GCF_028583685.1. Lineage (NCBI taxonomy): Eukaryota > Metazoa > Chordata > Mammalia > Diprotodontia > Petauridae > Petaurus > Petaurus breviceps. The sequence goes on from NW_027186473.1 coordinate 32,802,778, forward strand.
TAAGAGAAGTGGAGGAAAAATTGGGAAGAGAAATGGGAATGATGCAAGAAAATCATGAAAAGCATGTCAATACCCTGTTAAAGAAGGTACAAAAAATACTGAAGAAAATTACACCATAAAAAATAGACTAACCAAATTGCAAAAGAGGCCTAAAAAGCTAACGAGGAGAAGAATGCCTTAAAAAGTCAAATTGCCCAGATGGAAAAGGAATTTCAAAAACTTACTAAAGAGAGTACATCCTTCAAAATTAGACTAGAGCAAATGGAAGTAAATGACTTTATGAGATATCAAGATACAATAAAACAAATCCAAACAAATGAAAAAATGGAAGGCAATATGAAATATCTCATTGGAAAAATCACTAACCTGTAAAATAGATTCAGGAGAGATATTTTTAAAAATTATTGGACTACCTGAAAGCGATGATCAATAAAAGAACCTAGGAATCATCCTTCATGAAATTCTTAAAGAAAATTCCCCTGATCTTCCAGAACCAGAGGGCAAAATAGAAATTGAAATAATTCACCAATCATCTCTTTAAAAAAGATCCCAAAAAGAAAGCTTCTAGGAACATTATAGCCAAATTTTAAAGTTTCCAGGAAATGAAAATATTACAAGCTGTCAGAAAGAAACAATTTGAGTATTGTGGAAACACAATAAGGATAACACAAGATATGGTAGATTTTGCACTAGGGCATAGAAGGGCTTGGAATATGATATTCCAGAGGTCAAAGGAGCTAGGATTAAAATAATCACCTACCCAGTAAAACTGAGTATAATGTTTCAGCAGAATATATGGTCAATAAATGAAACAGAGAACTTTCAAATATTATTAATGAAATCCAGAGATGAATAGAAAATTTGTCTTTCAAATATAAGAAGCAAGAGAAGCATAAGAAGGTAAACAGGAAAAAGAAATCATAAGGAACCTATTAAAGTTGAACTATTTACATTCCTACATGGAAAAATGAAAATTGTAACTTGTGAGACTTCTCAGTGTGTGGATAGTTGAAGGGAATATATATGTAAATTTACATATATACATATATAATATATATACACATGCATATAAATGTGTATATGTATATATATAGGAGAGTGTATGTGTGCATAAATACATATATGATATTGTGTATATGTGTGTACATGCATACATAGTGGCACAGGATCAGTTGAATAGGAAGGTGTGATATCTAAAAAGTATAATTAAGAGCTGATAGAGGAATATAATGAGAGAAAGAGAAAGGGAGAGATAAAACAGTGTAAATTATCTCACATAAAAGAGGCAACAGAAAATTGTTGCAATGGAAGGGGAAGAGCAGGAAGGTGAAAGAGAATGGGTCAACATTACTTTCATTGAATTTGGTTTAAGGAGGGAATGACATACACACTCAATGGTATCTTACCTTGCAGAAAAGTAGGGGAGAGGAAGTGGATAAGAAAGAGGGTTGATGATAGAAGAGAAGGCAGATTGTGGGAAAGGGTAGTTAGAAACCCATACTTTTGAAAAAGGACAAGGTCAAAGTAGAAATTTGAATAAGTGGGGGGCAGCATAGGATGAAGGAAAATATAGGTACTCTTTTCCAATATTACTATGGAAAATTTTTGTGTAACTACATGCATAAAATCTATATTGAATTGGTTATGTTCCCAGGGGGTGTGTGAGGGGGGAAGAAGAGAATGAATCTGGAAATCAAAGTTTTAAAAACAAGTGTTAAAAAAATTGTTATTTACTTGCAACTTAGAAATAAGATATACAGGCACTGGGGTAAAGAAATCCATCTTGCTGTACTAGAAAGTGGTGGTGGGCGGGAATGAGGGAAGATATAAGAGAGAAAATAGAATGAGGGGAAGGGTGATTCAGTATGTTTGCTATCGTGGGGTGGGGGTAAGGGAAAGACAGGGAGAAAATTTGTAACTTAAAATCTTGTGGAAATGAATGTTGAAAATTAAAAATAAATAAATTGGAAAAAATAAATTAAAAAATAGTTCTGAGATCTTTATATACATTAGTATATTTTTAGACCATTGATACATTTGACATTGAATAGGATGCAAAACTTCCTTGATAGAAGTATTTTTTTTCCACAAGACACCAATGTTTCTTCTTATCTTAGGATCTAGAACTAGAAGGGAACTTTATTATCATATCGTGCTACCTTCTCATTGTAGTGATGATAAAATAGTCCCAAAGAAATAAAATGAATGTCATGGCCAAGTAACTTTCACAGTCATTTGGATAATAAATGGTTGGCAGAACCTGAACTTTAATCCTCATCTCTTGAATCCCAAACACTTTTGTCTTATTTTTATCCATGTACTCTCATAAATTCTCCATAAAGAATTTAACCAATGTGATGGAGGATGATCTCCTAACATTTTGTTGGCTCCAGAACAGATCTTATGCTTCCTTTTAAAAATTATTTTATTTTAAATTAAATAATAAAGCAAGATTATGCATAACCCAATATAATAAACAGATAATTGCAATGAAACTTTAAATCTATTTTATACAACTTTCTATTCCTTTTAAATATATAATAAATTTGTCATGCTAATTTTTTCCCTCCCCTCTCTGCTCTAGTAGAGATGGCTACCATTGGATGCAAATAGGTATATAGAGATAGAGAAAGAGATATACACACATATATACATATATGTGTGTATGCATTTATATGTACAGAGTGTATTGTGTAAAATTATTGTATGGATACTTCCATTTATCAATTTTTTCTCTGGATACAGATGATTTCTAATTAAATAATATGAGAAAGGCTAACTGTTTCTATTAAACATGTCTATGACTAAAATAAAATATTCTCTTTATAAATGATATAAATTTGTGATATTGAACCTGCATTGATTTATGAAGTTGTTTTTTTTTTAATCTCTTAGGTGTTGTTTTCTAGAAATAAAGGTAACCTTTAGTGTGAAGAGAAAGAAAGCTGGATTTTGAGTCAGGGAGAATAGGGTCCAAGCCCTTCCTTTAACATATAGCTATGTGCCTATAAGCAAGCCATTTTACCTCCCATTCACCCTAAAAATTTTCTAAGGGTGGTAACTGAAATCAGTTTCCCATTTCTATTAGAGGAGAAACAATTCCATTGGTATTTCCCACAATGATTAAATCATTTGCTTTGTACCTTTTCATCCCCTTCCCACAAAGTGAGAAGGACTTTAAAAGGTCTGTCTTTTATAATTTTACTGTCTATACATAAAATTTCAAAAAAAACATTTAGCATATTAATTATGTTTATTTATGTATTTTATGTATTTATATTTATATTATATTTATTATATATTATTTATGTATATTTAGTTAGAGATGTAAAAGTGTATTATGCATAAATTTGAATATATGTATATGTATTATATATGAGACATATACATTCCATTTATATACATGTGACATATATGTAACATTTTAAACTGAAAAGTGTATTAGTAATCACCTAGACCAACTCTTTTTTATACAGATGAAAAAAAACTAAACCACCATGTGTTATGTTATTTTTCCATAGTCACACTGTTATAAAATATAAAAGATATTCACACAAAGGCTATCTCAATAGCTGTTCTTTCTACTGGGCAATCCTATCTCACTAAGATATCCATTTTAATATAAAGAAAATTTTGTAGTGGGAAAAAATGCCATATCAAAAAAGAGTATTGGTTGAAAGTACTTAGTGATATAAAGTGAAGAAAAGAGGCACTGTGTGTACAGATGTTTATAAGCTCTTATTATCTGTGATTATAGAAAACTATTTTGAACATTTGAACTTTATATGCCTCGATATACTAGTACTTGTCTGTCTTGTGCTTGTTGCTATCATTTTTCATGGTGTGTAATTTGCAGATACCCTTGTACAAAAATTATACAGTAGTCATTTCCAAATATGTATTGTACAATGTTCATTTAAAGACTTTTCAACTTTTACTGTACTCTCTTTGATTTCTAAACATAATTTTATTTCATGCTACATTAATTCCTATTATATACTTTGGTATTTTGTCATTAACATACTTCCATTATTTCAGTAAATGAAACTAAATGTAGTGTTAGCTGTTTGGCTCCATGCTTCACTAATTCCACCAGGCAGCTGTAAGACAATCAAATAAATGACTGTAGCATACTATTGTTTTAATTATGCTTATTGATTCTGGGTGGTTTAAACCCTTGTTTATTCTCAAACAATAATTTATTTGTGTCTATAAATTGATTAATGGATTGTAATCCCCATCATGCAATACTGAATCCCGCAGCTGTCTCAGTGATATATTTCCCATGCAAATTAGCTAACCCATATATGCCAATCATTTTGCATTCTCCATTTACCACAACCAAGCTTGCCAATAAATCCTTTCACCATGAAGGGGGCAGTGTTTAGAAATGGGGCAAGTCCTTTACAATGCTATGGAAAGGAGGAATGGATTTGAAATCAGAGGATCTCAGATCAAATCTGAACTCTGTTGCTTACTACTTATGTGAAGTGAAGTTCTCTTCTTCTAAATTATAGAGAGAGTTAGACAAGGTGAACTTTATGGTTCTTAACATCTGTAAAACTGTGACTCTCTGAACAGTGAGAACATGGACAAGTCAAGTATACTTACTAGAACTTAATTTTCTAATGTATAAATCAGGATAACAAAACCTGGATTTCATTCCTCATGGGATTGTTGTAAACTCTGTTGTACTTCAAGTAGTATTGAATTTGGAGTCAAAGATCATGAGGTCATATCCTAGCACACAAGTCATACATAAAAGTATTTTTGTAGGTTGTAATCAACTAGCATTTATGTATTTTTATACTTAGTTATCCCCATTGAAGCTTTGTGGAAAAAAACTTTAACTTATCCAAGATAAGTATACAATAATCAGTCTGATTTTGAATAATGGAATATTCCCTAATTGAAAATCACTTAAATTTAGTAGATCCTCCAAGAATTTTAAGTGATAGACTTAGGGAAAGTATAACATCATTAAGTAAAAGATATTAGACAAGCTGGTTCTGTATCCCTCAAAAATTTTGCTTCAAAGTACATTGTTGTTCAGTGTTGCTTTAAGAATATCTCACAAATTATTAAATGTTGGACTTCATTTTTTTTCTTCTTTGCTTCTTTGTTAGGCTGAAAAAGTAGCTTGAACAGGTAGATTCTCTAGCTGACTACAAATATCCAGATGTTTTGCTAATTATTAACTAAATTCTTATTGCACAAAATGTACATAAAGCTATCTAGGTGTTTATTGGGTCATTAAGTAAACACAACATTAAGTAAACACATAATTAGAGAATTTCAAAGAGACTTCAATGGCATGTATTTCAACCAATAGTTAGAAAATAATTTTATCTATAAGATACTTTTTATGGACTGTGTTTTCCTTTTGTTAGTGAATGATAAGAATCATGTGATGAGATCAGTAATACATATCTGCAATTCTATTTAGGAAAACTCTTCCACTTTGCCCCATACCTGCTGGGTTTCAAATTTATTCAGACCCAGTCAAAAAAAAAACCCTTTAATTAGTTTTTTAAGTGAAACGGACATTAATGAGATTTGGAATTAACTTCTATAACCTATTCACATAGCCACACATAAAATTTCCTACCCAACCCAAGTTGCTTGGTTGCAATCCCTCAAAATATATATGGAAGAGTTTCTCATCATGTTTTCTTAAACTTTTAAGCTTATTGGATTTAGAGATGTGTTAGTTTCTAGCCATTATAAATCTTATTTTATTTCATCTTTAGCTCAAGGAAAATAAAATATTGTGGGTTTTTTTTCTTTTCAGTTTTGGAAAAAAATGTCAATCTTCCTATATTGATAGACTTAAGAGAAATATTTATTTTTTTCAGAATATTCAAAAACAGAAAAGTGACTATCCCATCTCTGTAATGATTAAGAGAAAATCATTGGAAAAGATAAACTTATTGTCATATGCACCCCAGACACTATCCCCCCACATATTTCAGAGCTCTGCTCTCAACTTTATGTTGTTCTTATTCAAGTTCTTGTATTTTTTTTGGGGGGGGGGTGGCGGAGTCTCTGAATAGCATGTTGAAGTAACCTTGCTCTGAAGTATTATTTCTGTGGTTTTGAGGTTCTTTTACCCTTTTATTCTAAGGAACAACAATAAATTCCCTACAATAAATGAAGATTCACAAAAGAGAATAAGTTACAACACAGGAAAAAAACAGATTTAATTTAGATTTTAATTTAGATAAGACATTGATAATTTTCTCAGACTCTGAGCTTCATGATCCCTATTTTGGGACCAAATGACTTCACTAATTTCCCAGAATATAAAAAAAGAACTACAGATTTTAAGAGCTTTGAAAATCTTTTATATTATGTTTCTTCTTGCTTTACATAATATATCAGTTGAAATTATATGGATTCCATGAGTAATAATAAAAAAATTAATTTTAATAAAGCATTTGAATATGATGTTTTAAATGTCACCTTTCAACAGTCGCTTTAACATAAGTTACTATCAATTAATATTTTATACTTGGAAGTTGTATTGAAGACAATAGTTTTAAATATGCAATATACTTTGCAAAATTCTTCATTTTCTCCTTAATTTACATAAGCTTATTTTGTAGATATTTTTTTCAAAATACAACTCTTCTCATTTTGTTAAAAAGAGTTTATGTTTTAAAATTTCTCTGTTTTGTTTGTAAATGTATTTTTAATTTTCTAGTATTATGTGTTATGTTTAACAGGTTGTAAAGTACAAGGAAGGTGAGAAACTAAGATGAGATCATAGGTAGCTTTGAATGATTTCAAGTTTTAGGATCAGACAAAATATACCCCAAGTTGCTAAAAAAAATATTGTAGATATCATAGAGTAACTATTCACATGAGTGTCTCAAGTGCTAATGCTGCCAACTAATCTTTGGTGAGAACCTTGTTTATATTTTCCTGGTAACCTTGGTATTTGCAAAAAGCTCATTCCCATATTTCTAGTCTTCTTATATAATATTCTCTGAAACATACTCTTTGATCCAGTGATTCTGATCTCCTTGCTCTCTAGTGAACAAAGTACTTCATCTTTCAACTATGGACATTTTCTTTCACTCTCTGATATCTAGAGTGTTGTTTCTCTCATCATTTTGACATGCTGGCTTCGCTGAATTCTTCTAAAAACCAAACAAAATGTCCTTTTTTGTAGGAAAGCTTTCCCATCCTCTCACTTATAGTGCCTTTCTTCTCTTATTTATTTCCTTAAAATCCCGAATATATCATTTTTATTTATTTGATTTTTCATGTTCTCCAACACTAGATTGGAAGTTACTTGAGTGTTGGTGCTGTCTTTTGATGTTTTTATGTCCTCAGGCTTAGCACATAATGGAAATATATTTATTGAGAAACTGAGAGTATTGAGTAATAGAGAAATTGAAAGAGATAGACAGACAGATATATAGACAGACAGAGAGAGAGAGAGAGAGAGAGAGAGAGAGAGAGAGAGAGAGAGAAAGAGAGAGAGACAGGTAGATTTTTCCACAGTTCCAAACTGCCTCTTATCAAAATCATTCACTTGGATATTTAAACAAGTGTTTTCTATCTCTGGGGTCCTTACAATAGAATTACTTTATTTTTTAAAAGCAATTGGGGTTGAGTAACTTGCTCAAAGTTACACAGCCAGTTATTATTTCTGGGTATGGTGCTGAGTATCTGAGCCCACATTTTATCCAGGTCATCCTGACACTGGAGCCGGTGCTCTTACTCGCTGAGCCACCTGGCCACCCCTAAGCAATCGGGGTTAAGTAACTTGCTCAAGGTTACACGGCCAGGTGTTTCTGGGTGAGTGCTAAGTGTCTGAGCCCGAGATTCGATCTCCAGGTCTTCTTAACACTGGAGCCTGTGCTCTTACTCGCTGTGCTACCTGGCCACCCCAAATAGAATTACTTTAGCTGTGAATTTTCTTGTGTTTCCAATTAGGCTAAATACTGGTGAAGGAAAATTTCCTCGCTTTTTCTTTTGTGCTTTTTATCGACCTTAGTTCAGAGTACTGAACAATAATTACATTCTCAATTGTGAATAGACAATAGATAAATGAAGAACAGAATCATATTACAATCTTTGTCTATAAGTAAATAGTCACTGCATAAATAGCCTCAACAATAACTTAGGGATTTTTTAAACAATTAAATTCATGATGATTAACCATCAAGTATATTTAGTTCAATGAGTTAAGCATCAATCAATTCATTAATAATAATAATTTATTTAAAACTTAGTGAGTCATTTTGTTAATCATTGGGAATATAAAGAAAGGGAAAAGAGTCCTTGTAATCAGGGAATTATATTAATGGGGAGGAGGGAGATGCAAACACATGTACAAATAAGACATAGGCAAATAGATTGGAGGTGATTTTGGAGAAAAAGGCACTCACATAAGTGGAAAGACTTTGTACAGAGGGTGGACATTTAAATGAGACATGAAATAAATAAACTAAGGAAGCCAAAGAGTTGAGATGAACAAGATCATTTCAAATGTGAGGGAAATTTATTTAAAATACAAGTAATTGGGTGATGGAGTGTCTTCTTTGAGGAATGGTAAGGAAAAGAGTGTTGCCAGAATGTGTACTTAATGAAGAGAGGTAAAGACTGAAAAGGTAGAAAGGGCAAGGTTATATATGGTTTTAAAAGGCAAAGAGTCTATATTTGATCCTTGAGGTAAAAGAATCACATTGGAATTAACTGAATATTAGTTAATGGTGATGTGGTCAGATTACATTTTAAGAATATAATTTTGAGGACTTAATGGAGGATAGACAGGAATGGGAAGAGACATGAGGTGGGGAGACCAACAAGGAAACTATAAAAATAATCTAGGCACAAGGTGATTTTTATCTTCATCAGGGTGATAGTATTGGAGAGGAGAAACAAACATATGTAAGAGATATTATAAAGGCAAAATTCATAAAAATTGGCAACCAATTTGATGTGGGGCATGACAAAAAATGAGTTTTCAAGAGTGACTTTTTATTAAATGGTAATATGCTTATGCTCACAAATGTAATAGGAACATTGGTTCTAACTACCCTCTCCCCAAGTTTGCTCTCCCTTCTATCATCCCCCCTCTTATCCCTTTCCCCCTACTTTCCTGTGGGGTAAGATACCCAATTGAGTTTATATGATATTCCCTCCTTAAGCTATATCCAAAATGAGTAAGGTTGACTTAGTCCCTTACACCTTCCTGCTCTTCCTCTCCATTGTAAAAGCCTTCTCCTTCCTTCTTTATTTGAAATAATCCATCCCATTCTATCTCTCCCCATTTCTTTCTGTCAATGTATTCTTCTCTCATATCTTAATTTCCTTTTTTTGGTATCATCCCTTCATATTTAACTCATCATGCACCCTCTATCTATGTATACATGTACACAAATACAAATGAATATACATACACTTACCTATACATACATATAAATGTGTGTATACATATATAATCCTTTCAACTATCCTCAAACTGAGAAAAGTCCCATAAATTACAAATATTGTGTTTCCATGTAGGAATATAAATAGTTCAACTTCAATAACTTCCTCATTTCTCTTTCCTGTTTACCTTTTGATGCTTCTCTAGCTTCTTGTATTTGAAAGTCAAATTTTCTGTTCAGCTCTTGATTTTTTATCAAGAATTTTTGAAAGTCCTCTATTTCATTGAATATCCATTTTCCTCTGAAGCATTATACTCAATTTTACAGGTTAGGTGATTCTTTGTTTTAATCCTAGCTCCTTTAACATCCTGACTATCATATTACAAGCCCTTTGATCCATTAATGTAGAAGCTGCTAATCTTGTGTTATCCTGATTGTATTTCCACAATACTCATATTGTTTCTTCCTGAGTGCTTGTAATATGTTCTCCTTGATCTAGAAACTCTGGAATTTGGCTGTAATATTTCTAGGAGTTTTCTTTTAGGTATCTTTTTTCAATAGGTGATTGGTGAATTCTTTCAATTTCTATTTTGCCCTCTGGTTCTATAATATTAGGGCATTTTAAAAATAATTTCTTGAAAGATCATTTCTAGGATCTTTTTATGATCATAGCTTTAAGGAAGTTCAATAATTTTTAAATAATAGTTCTTGGATCTATTTTGCAGTGTCAGGTCAGTGGATTTTCCAATGAGATTTTTCAAATTGCCTTCTATGTTTTCATTCATTTGGATTTGTTTTATAACATCTTGATCTCTCATGAAGTCATTAGCTTCCATTTACCCCAATCTAATTTTGAACTAATTATTTGCTTCAGTGAGTTTTGAAATTCCTTTTAAGTCATTTTTCTCCTGATTGCCTTTTTGGACCTCTTTTGCAATTTGAGTCAGTCTATTTTTTAAGATGTGGTTTTCTTCAGTCAGGCTGTTTAATCATTTTTCCTGATTTTCTTGCATCATTCTCATTTCTATTTCATTTTTTCCTCTAATTCTATTGCTCAATTTTTAAAATTGTTCTTGAGCTCCTCCATGGTTCGTGACTAGTTCATATTTTCTTGGAGCTTTTGATGCCAGAGTTTTGACTTTGTTGTCTTCTTCTAGTTCTATATTTTGATCCTCTTTTTCCCCAAAAAAAAATTCTATTGTGTGATTGTGCTTCTTATGTTTGCTTAAGTTGCCAGCCAATTACTTGACTTTTGAGCTCTTTGCCATGGTAGAACTCTGTTTCCAGAGTAGAGAGTACTATGTCCCAAATTTCTGGGGTTTTGCACAGCTATTGTTCCTGCTTTTACTCTGCCATATGGGCTCTGCCTTCCTGTAATAAGAAAGTTGGAAAGAGGAGAGTGACTGTGGAGAAAGATAATGACTTCACTTTCTGTGGTGGATTTCAGATGTCAATGGGACATACAAGTGAGATATGATTAGAGTTCTAGATCTGGAGTGGGGAAGACTGCAGAGTTCAAAGAAAGTTGAGAGGAAAAGAATTGGGAGCACCTATGGTAACAACTTTCTTTGGGAATTTTGTTCATCTTTGTTTTTGAGGGTGACTAATGACATCATGAGGATGATGCTTCAACTCATGCATGAATTAGATGTAAGTGGGGCAGAGTTATGCAAATTAATCAACTTCACCCAGTCTTGCAAAGTCATCAAAGCCCAGTGGCCTGAAAAAATCAAGATGATTGCCAAAGGCTTGGGATACAGGAGAAGCCCTTGGCATCTCTGATGTCTGACCAAGCTTTAAATTCTCTATAACACCTGCTTCACTGGAACAAAATTTTCTCCTCATTCCATTCTGCTAGGGGAAGTTTCACACATATGGTATAGGTAATCCCTAACTAACTGATGGATTTGAGGGCTATCATTTACCCTCAACCTGATTTAGTTCCATCTGCTGAGATGGTTTTACCTTGTTGAGACTGCCATGCATTCCATAGTTTCTTGGACCCACAGGTGAGAGTTGAGGGATAATCAAATGTAGATGAGCAGCCCTGACAAGGGCTCAGCAAACTCTTACACCAGAGCAGTTGGTTTTCCCTGAACACTAGGAACAATAGCAAGGGAGCATCAAAAGAGGATCTTTTGAAGATATCAGACACATTGGATGCCTTTGTAGGTAACAAGAGAGAAGCCAATAGAAAGAAAAAGATTAAAGATTATTGAGAATTGGGATAATAGTAGATGTAATCTGCTCCTGGAGATGGAGTAGAATGAGATCACCTGGTCACATAGTGAGGATTCTTCCTGGAAAGCACAGTTACCTCTATATGTGGGAAAGAGATTAAGAAAGAAATATGCATGTACACAGTCATGAGTATTCAGATAAGGAAAAAAGGATAAAAACAAAAGAGCTATGGTATGTATTTTTTTACATATGTATAAGGGTTATCTGTCATTTTTATTCTTTTAAGTCCCTTCTCATTGTAGGTTAACAAGGTTTATTCTGTTCTATGAAGGAGATGAGATGGGCTTTAGGGAACCCTCTGTTCAAACATTTAATCCAAATGCTCAGCACAGCTTAATGTACTGGTAGTTGCTAAAAATATTGCATTAAAAATATTGAACTGATGAAACAAAGAAAAACATGAAGCCACAAGTTAGCATTATGGTTAGAATTTGGAACTGTGATTAAGGAGCACATGAGTTGGAATACTCCCTCTTATTCTTATTAGCTCCCCCATACTTGACAAGTCACTTAACTTCAATAGCCTGTTTTCTCAACTATAAAATGCTTATGAGAGGGGCAGCTAGATGACACAGCAAATAGAGCACCAGTCCTGGAGTCAGAAGGACCTGAGTTCAAATACAGTCTCAGACACTTGACACACTTACTAGCTCTGTGACCTGGGGCAAGTCACTTGATTCCAATTACCTTGCTTTTCCCTGTCCAAAAAATAAAATAAAATGCTGATGAGGGTAAGAATATCACCTATCTTGCAATGTTGCACACATATACATACACACACACAGATATATGTGTATATTCATAAGCATACACAAAATTAATATTTGTGTGTGCTTTATAAATGTTAGCCAAAATTATCAATGATTATTTTTTCCAGTCTTTTTTTTGCCTTTTGGAGGGCAATTGGGATTAAGTAACTTGACCAAGGTTACATGGCTAGTTTTGTGTGTGTGTGTGTGTTAAGTGTCTGAGGGCAGAACCGAACTTGGGTCCTCCTGACTCCAGGGCCAGCTCTTTACTCACTGTGTCACCTAGACTCCCACTCTTTTTCCAGTGTTAAACTATCAATCTTTTAATTAAATGAATCTTGAACGGAATTATTGAATATATGAAATGAAGATGTGAAACCAGTTCTATCAGTCCCCTAGTCGCTTTTTCCAAGAGCCATTTTGCCAGGTTTTGGCATCTTTCTGGGTGTGTGTGTGTGTGTGTGTGTGTGTGTGTGTGTGTGTGTGTGTGTGTGTGTTCCATTAACTTGTTTTTATTTATTTATTAATATTCACTTTAAAAAATGTTGAGGTCCAAATTCTCTTCCTCCCTATGGTTCCTCCCCCACACATCGCAAATCAAGGAACATGATATCAATTATACATATGAAGTCATGCAAAATATATTTCCCTATTTGGCATTCTGCACAAAAAAAGGGGAAAAAAACTCACAAGAAAACAAGAAACATAAATAAAGAAGAAAAGTATGTTTCACCTTGCACTCAGTGTTCATCATTTCTTTCTCCAAAGGTGGATAGGATTTTTGTCATGGCTCCTTTGAAATAATCTTAGATACTTTATAAAATCTTCTCCTGGTCCTACTCACATCACTTTGCATCACTTTATATGTCTTTCAAGGTTTTTTTTTTCTCTTATGCTTATTTCTTATAGAACATAGTGTTACATAGCTATTATATTCCACAACTTGTTCAGACAATCCCAGATGATGGGAATCCCTTCAATTTCCCATACTTTGCCACTACAAAAAAGAAATGGCATAAGTATTTTTGTACATATAAGTCTTTTTCTTGTTTCTTTGATCTCTGGGATACAGTAACAATATTGCTTAATTAAAGGGATTTTTTGCATCTTTCTAGAATATTTCTCACAGTTTGTTTCATTTCATATCTTTTTCACATACATAATCTTTATTTCCTTGATTTTTTCTTTAGATTTCTGGACAACTGAGCCATCAGGATTTTCAAACAAGTACCAGATAGTGCTTTTAAAAGAAAAAAAAGTATATGGAAAATGTGATCTTAAGTAGTGAATTGAAAGTGTTCTATTTCATGAGAAATTTGGACATAATAAAAAGAACCTTCTGGATTTTTTAGACAACACTAATTATTGGATTGTGCCATATTTTCTTTTCTCAATAATTATAATTACAAATGAAGAAATATAAGTACTGAAATTGTAGAGACCAGTTGAACATCAGTATAATAATATAAAACATTTATAGGTAAAAAAATAACTCCTTAAAATTCTCAAATTGCGGGATACATATTGATTTCCCCTGATAATAATATCATAAATTATATGCTTTGACATAAAATTTACTAATGATTAAACTTAAATGGATTGCCCATAATTACAAAACTAATGTGTATAATAGAATTGCTTTAAAATAATATTTTATTTCCATAATTATATATAAAATAATTTCACCTAGCTGTTATTTAATTTTAAACTGTCTCCAACCAGTGAATTCCTAATAATAGCTAACTAAATCACAGTAAATTATAATACAATATTGCTGTTACTGTATACATTGTTCTCCTTGTTCTGTTTATTTTACTTTGCATCAGTTTATGTAAGTCTTTCTTTTTTTTCTGAAAGCATCCTTTTCATCATTTCTTGTGGCACAATCATATATCACAACTTGCTCAGCCATTCCCTAATTGACAACCATCCCATAAATCTCCAATTCTTTGCCACTACTAAAAGACCTGCTATATCTTTGTATATATAGGTTCTTTTTCCTTCTCTTTATCCCCCACCCTATCTTTGGAAGTATAATGGTTTTATTGCTTTAAAGGATAAGTATGCATGGTTTAATAGTCCTTTGGGCATAGTTCCAAATTGCCCTCAGGAATGGTTGAATTAGTTCACAACTCCACAAAAAATGTATTATTATTTCAATTATTCCACATCACCTCCAACATTTGTCATTTTCCTTTTCTGTCATATTAGTCAAGCTGATAGGTGTGGAATAGTACAATAGTTTTTTTTTTTTAAATTAGCACTTCTCTAAGCGATAGTAATTTATAACCTTTTGTAAGACTATAGCTTTGATTACTTTATGTGAAAATTGCCTGTTCATAGTTTTGACCATTTATCAATTTATTTTTTTTGGAGGGGGAAATGCAAGGCAATTGGGGTTATGACTTGCCCAACAACACACAGCTAGTAAGTGTCAAGTATCTGAGGATTTGATCTCAGGTCCTCCTGACTCCAGGGCTGCTGTTCTATTCACTGTGCCACCTAGCTGCCCCTTAATGGCTTCAATTTTTTTTTATAAATTTGACTTACTTCTCTACACATTTGAGGAATAAGACCTTTATAAGAAAAAAGCCAACATTCTGTTACACTTTTCAGTTATGATTACTATGTATTTACCTTCATCCTATTTTCCCTTTTTTATCCTAATCTCTTTCCTTTCACACATTCCATTATCAAAAGTATTTTGCTCCTGACTACCAAATTCCACAATTTTCTCTTCCTTCTAGTTGCTTCTTCCTTGTTCTCTTCCTTCTCTTAACCCTTTCCTCTCCCACTTTACTGTAGGGTTAGCTAGATTTTTACAGTCAAATGAATGTACATGTTATTCCCGTTTTGATCCAATTCAATTAATGAGAATAAGATTTAAATGGTCCCTCTCCACCACCCCAAACTTCCCCTCCACTGTAAAAGCAATTTCACAATTCTTTTGCATAAGATCATTTAGTCCATTATGCTTCTCCCTCTGCCTTCTTCTAGTACATCCCTCTTTATCACCACTTGATTTTATTTTTTAAAGATATTATCCCATCACAATCAACTCACAAATATGTCCTCTGTATATATACTTTTTATAACTGCCCTAATAATGAGAAAGTACTTAGGAGTTACAAGCATTATCTTCCCATGTAGAAATTTAAATAGTTTAACCTTACTGTATCCTATATAATTTCTTTTTCTTATTTATATGTTGGTGTTTCTCTTGAGTCTTGTATTTGAAAGTCAATTTTTTATTCATCTCTGGGCTTTCCATAAGGAAGGCTTGAAAGTACTCAATTTCATTGAGTATCCATTTTTCTGCTGAAGGATTATACTCAGTTTCACTTGAAGGTGACTCCTGGATATAATTTTAGTTCCTTTGCCTTCCTGAATATCATATTCCAAGCCATCTCAAAATTTAATGTAGAAGTTGTTAAATCCTGTGTTATGTTAGCTGTGGCTCCATGCTATTTGATTAGTTTTCTTTTTGGGTGCTTGCAATATTATCACCTTGACCTGGGAGCTCTGGAATATGGCCATAATATTCTTGGGAGTAATCATTTTGGGATCCTTTTGAGGAGGAAATTAGTGAATTCTTTCTATTTTTAGTTTATCCTCGGGTTCTAAAATATCAGGGAGTTTTCCTTGATAATTTCTTGAAAGATAATGTTTAACCTATGTTTTATCATGGCTTTCAGGTATTCCAATAATTCTTAAATTATCTCTCATTGATCTATTTTCCAGGTTAGTTGGTTTTCCACTGAGATATTTCGTATTCTCTTCTACTTTTTTCATTCTCTGGTTTTTGTTTTATTGTTTTTTGATGTCACATGGAGTCTTTAACTTCCTCTCACACAACTCTGTTTTTAGGGAATTTTCTTCAACACAATTTTTCATTCTTGTTTCCATTTGGCCAATTCTACTTTTATTTGGTCTTTTTGGAGGGAGGGAGGCAGGGCAATTTGGGTTAAGTGACTTGCCCAAGGTCACACAACTAGCAAGTGAGTACAGTGTCTGAGGCCAAATTTGAACTCAGGTACTCCTAAGTTCAGGGTCATTGCTCTGTTCACTGGGACATCTAGCTTCCCCTAATTCTACTTATTTAAGTTTTTTTTTCCTTCTGTTAATTTTTGTATATTTTTTCATATGGCCAAGTTTGCTTTGGAGAAGTGCTCTTCAGAGAATTCCCATGCCTCATAACTTTTGGCCTATTCTGTTTTATAAAGTGTTATATTATTAAATTTGTGCGTGTGTGTGTGTGTGTGTTATCCTTACTTATCTCTTGTTTCTTTTTTCACATAATTTTCTTTCATCACCCTCATTTCTTTTCCACTTCATTCTTCTACCTCTCTTAAATATTTTTAAAATCTTTTTTGAGCTCTTCCAGGAATTCAAATTGAACTTAACAAGAAGCCTTTTTTTTTCCTTTGCACTTTAAGATATAGCATTTTTTACTTTACTGTCTTCTAAGTTTTTGTTTTGATCTTCCCTGTTACCTTATAAACTTTTTAGGCTTAGACTTTTTTTGTTGTTGTTTGCTAATATTTCCAGTATATTTCTTGACTTTGAACTTTATGTTAAAGTTGAGCTTTGTTCATAGGGTGGATGGGGCACTGTCTCAAGCTTCAATTTGTTTGTTTGTTTGTTTATGCAACTGTTTTTAGAGCTAGTTCTAGAATTCTATTTGTTTTCAAATGTTCCAAGGTGTATGATCCAAGGAGATATGTGCTTACCACTCTGCTATGTTCTGCTCTGGTAGCTACCACAGGACCCTTTTCTGTTCTAGAACTGTGACCAATATCCCTCCTCCCCTGTATGGCAAGTTTTGGGGTGCTAGTACTTCTTCTCACCCTGGGACTGTAATTGGCCCAGCACTGTGACATGGATCTATATATTGCTAATACAAAAAAGTCCTTCCCCCAGGTCTAGCAAAAGGACCCCCATAATTTTCTTCTGACCTGTTTTCAAACATTTTATGCTCAGTGGGTTGAGAGCTGTGGAAGCTGCAGCTGAAACTGCTGATTCAATTACTTCCAAATTTTGTCACAAATTTACTGTGACTAGACCATTGCTATCTCAACTCACTCTGGAATAGAATCTACTCTTACTTTGGTGGCACAGACCTTTTCTATTGACCTTCTAAATTGTCTTAGAATTATTTAAATTATTTCACTCAACCATGTTTCAGGTTCTTCTGGTCTAGAATTCATTTTGGACTTTATTTAAAGATGTTTAGAAGGCAATATGGAAGAGCTCAGGTGAGTCCCTCCACTTTTTGTATCATCTTGGCTTTCTGATAATATTTATTTTTTATAAGCAATTGGGGTTAAGTAACTTGCTCAAGGTTACATGGCCAGGTGTTTCTGGGTGGGTGCTAAGTGTCTGAGCCTGGATTTGATCCCAGGTCATCCCGACTCTGGAGCCAGTGCTCTTACTCACTGTGCTACCTGGTCACCCCTCTGATATTATATCAATGCAAGTCTTCACTATGGAACCTTTATGCCTTATGCATAGTATATGGTTACATTCATATCCTTAAGAAATAAAAATGGTTCTAAATGTGGTTTTATGATGAAGAAAATATGAAAAATATATACATACATATATGTCTAAGTATGTATATGTGTGTGTTTGTATATTTTCAGAGTTGGGATATTCTTTCACCAAAGTGAACTGTAATCTATTTGGGGAATCAGGGGATAACTTCAATGGAGTGGACAAGCTCAGAAATTTTAAATATTTTACCCAGGTTCACTCAGATAATAAATATCAAAAATAAAATTTGAACCCATATACACTATTCCAAACTTTAACATTATCACTTTAACACTTTATCAGCCCCTTTGTTTTCCTTCTTACATACTTTTACTGGATTTTTTTATGTCGGACTTGATATATTACCTGTTGTTAAATGTTCATGTTAATTTATACCACAAATCTAATAAAAGATAGAAAGTGGAGTTGTCATTTAAAGTAGAGTTTTTGGAGTCATTACACTCTTAAAAGATTTAAAGAAAAAAAAACCTTCCACCTTAATAATTTTTATAAATTATTTTAAAAGTCTGTTTAGAGTGAACATTCACAAGCATGGAGTTACTTGAGAAATTAAATGTGTAAAAATTACCATTCTATCAGAGACCTCTGGTATTCAGGGAGTGCAAATGGGAACCCTCTCAGAATAATATATTTAAATGTAGTAAATCCAAAGGAAAAGCTATAATATTGAAAGTTACCAAAATATAGAAAGGTCATTGACCCAATGTTAAGTACTATTAATTAAGAGCTTTTAAAATGACCCTTACATGAGCAGTGTAACGATGGCAGCATAGAAGCAGGAAAACTCCATGCTATTCTCCCCCACCATAAACACCTCAAATAACTATATAATATTTATTTTAATTATAATATTAAACAAACTTTAGAGCTACAGAACCCACAAAGTGACAGAGAGAAACAAATCTCCCATTGAAGGCAGACCGGTAAGCCGGCAGAAAGGCTCCATCACAGTGCACTGGGAATAGAGCCTAGTCCACCTGAGGCTGTGGTTTTAGCCTCAGGGCAGCCCCAATAAGCCGTGACTGGAGGGACTTCAGGGGAGTGAATCACCAGCAGCTGTGGCAGTTTCCAGAGTTATAACACCATAAATACCAAAGGAAATGTATAAGGTGAGTGTGGACTTTGGGAACAGGGGGAGTAAGAGTATTGTCTGGCCTCTGACCCCAGAAGAAGAAGCAGCTGAGGTCCCAGGGTCATGCAGCTACCACTGTATGTCTACTTCAGAGCTCCTGGCCTGCAGATCATAGGGGGAACAAGTGACCATACTGAGGGGTAATTGCTCTAGCTTTAACCTGCTTAGTTCTGAAACTCTGGAGGTCCTGGGATGTGTGACCAAGAGCCAGAGCATGTGGAGGCTTCAGGAAGGGCACCCAATTAAAAGCTTTGGGAGTTGTGATAAACCAAGCAATTTGGGACAAAGCTCTCCTCTCTGGAAGCACAGTTCTATTGTGGCAAAAAGCTCAAAAGTCAAGTCATTCAGTGGCAAAATGAGCAAGCAAAAGAAGCAAAGCAAGCACAGTCATCCAACATTAGATTACTATTTTGGGGAGAAAAAGCATGAAAGCATAGGACAGGAGAAAGACAACAAAGTAAGAATTCCAGCACCAAAAGTGTCCAAGAAAAAATATCAATGGGTTACAAGACATAGAGGAGCTTAAGAAAGATTTTTAAAAGGCAAATAAGGGAAGTGGAGAAAAATTGGAAAGAGAAATGAGAATGATGCAAGAAAATCAGGAAAAGGTACTCAACAACCTGACTGAAGAAATAACTTCTTAAAAATAGACTTACTCTAATGGCAAAGAGGCTTAAAAAAGCAAATAAGGAGAATGCCTTAAAAAGCCAAATTTGCCAGATGGAAAAAGAATCTCAAAAGCTCACTAAAGAGAATAATTCCTTCAGAATGAATGGAGTAAATGGAAGCTAATGACTATATGAGAAATGAAGATACTATTAAACAGATCCAAACAAATGAAAAAATAGAGGGCAATGTGAAATGTCCCATTGAAAAACCATTGACTTGGAAAAGAGATCCAAGAGAGATAATTTAAAAATCATTGGACTACCTGAAAGTCATGATCTAAAAAAGAACCTAGAAATCATCCTTTAAGAAATTCTCAAGGAAAATTGCCCTGATGTTTTGTTTTAGAACAAGAAGGCAAAATAGAAATTGAAAGAATTCACCAATCACCTCTTGAAAAAGATTCCCAAAATAAAACTTCTAGGAATATAATAGCCATGTTCTGGAGTGCCCAGATCAAGGACAAAACATTACAAGCAGCCTAAAAGAAACAATTAGAATATTGTGGAAACTCAATCAAGATAACACAGGGTCTGGCAGCTTCTACACTGAGGGATTGAAGGGCTTGGAATATGATATTCCCATGGTCAAAGGAGATGGGATGAAAACCAAGAATCACCTACTCAGCAAAACTGAGTATAATGTTTCAGGGAAAAATGTGGTCATTCAATGAAATGGAGGACTTTCAAGCATTCTTGATGAAAAAAACAGAGTTGAACAGAAAATGTGACATTCAAATGCATGGAGCAAGAGAAGCATGAGAAGGTAAACAGGGAAAAGATATCATAAGGAAATTATCAAATTTGTACTGTTTACTTTCCTACATGCCAAAACAATAATTATAGTTTATGAAACTTTTCTCAAAATAAGGATAACTGAAGGTAATACACACACACACAAACATGCACACACACATATAGCATGGTATATGAGCATATGAATACATATGTAAGTATGTGTATATATGTGTACAGGTATACATAGACAGAGGGCCCAAGATAATTGAATAGGAAGGGATGATACTTAAAAGGTGAAATTGAGAGGTGAGAGAAAAATATAATGAGTGGACATGGGGAGAGACCAAATGGAATAAATTATCTCATGTAGAAGAGGCAAGGCAAAAATGCTACAATGGATGGGAAGAACAGGAAGGCAAAAGGAAATGAGTCAGACTCACTCTCATTGAATTTGGCTATGGGAGGGAATGATATACACACCAAATAGATTATCTTGACCTACATAAGAGTAAGGGAGAAGGGGATGAGGGGGCGGATGATGGAGGGGAGGGTAGGTTGGGAGGGATGATAGTTAGAAGTACACACTTTTGAAAATGGACAAATTCAAAGTAGAGAATAGAACAATGGGGGGGGAGGGATAGGCTGGAGGGAAATATAGTCAGTCTTTCATAACATATCCACTATGGAAATGTTTTGCTTAGCTACACATGTAGAAACTATATTTAATTGCTTACCTCCCCAGTAAGGGTGGGTGATGAGGGAGCAAGGGAAATAATCTGGAATTCAATATCTTAAAATCAAATGTTTACAAATATATTATTATTATTATTATTTATGTGCAACTGGGAAATAAGATACACAGGCACTGAGATATGAAGGATCCATCTTGCCCTGATGGAAAGTTGGAGGGGGAATGGAAGAGGATATAGGAGAGAACAGATTGGGGTAGGGGATATACAGTGGTATCACTGTTTTGTGGTGGTGGGTAGAGGAAAGATGGGGAGAAAATTTTTAACTCAAAATCTTTTGGAAATTAATGATATTAAGTAAAAATAAACATAAAAATTAATTTTAAAATAAAATAATATAAAATTGCCCTTACAGATGGTTTAACACAGGAAAACTATTAACATAATTTATTATATCATTAATGAAAACTAAAAATCATATGATTACATCAATAGATGCAGAAAAAGTCTTTAATAAAGTACAATATTTATTATTATTAAAAACCTTGAAAATATTGGTAGAAATAGATTTTTCTTAAAAATGATTTTTAAATTATCTAAAACAATCAGCAAGCATTTTTTGCAAATGGACAAAGCTGAAAGTCTTTCCAGTAAGATCCAGTGTGAAACAAGGATGCCCAAAGTCAACAATATCATTAAACATTGTATTGAAAATACAAGCAATAGCAATAAGAGAATTAAAATAAATAGAAGAGATTAGAATGAGGAATGCTATAATGAATTTGCTTCTATTTGCAAATGATATGATGATATATGATGAAAATTCCAAAGACTAAAGTAAATAATTAGTTGAAACAATTATAATTCTAGTAAAGTAGCAGGACATAAAGTAGATTTGTACAAGTCAGCACTCCTGCTTTTAGCAAACAAGAACCTGCAAACAGAAATAGTCAAAGAAAACACATTTAAAATAACTCTAGGCAGTATAAAACACCTGGAAGTACACCTTGCAAAGCAAACTCAAGAAGTATATAAACAGAATTATTAATTTCAGTATATCAATGAAGTAAGAGTTAGATAATTGGAAAAATATTAATTTTTAATGGGTAGGAAAAACCAATATTATGAAAAAAATAATTTTACCTAAACTAATTTACATACTCAATGCCATTCCAATTAAATCACCAACAAATGATTTTACTGTATTTGAAAAAAATTATTAAAATTTATTTGGAAAAATAAAATTCAAGAATATCAAAAGAAATAATGAGAAAAAAAGTAAAGGAAAAAGGTTAAGTTGTACTAGAACTTAAACTCTATTTTAAGGCAGCAATTATAAAAACCATCTGGTGCTGGTTAAGAAATAGAAAGGCACATCAACAGAGCAGAGTAAACATAAAACTTCCAGTGGCGATTAAATTAATGATCTCGTAATTGATAGATGTAAAGTCTTAAGATTTGGGGATAAGAATTCATTATTTGATTATTTGATATTTTGTATTTATTTCATAAAAATATTGAGAAAACTAGAAAGCAGTGTGGTGGAAACTAGGCAAAGACCAACATTTTATACCATTTGATAAATTTTTATATGACCTTGATATAAAGAGAGATTTTACAAGAAAATTAGATCATGAAACATGTGATTGATCAGACTTAGCAGTTTATGAATAAAAAATTCATAACACAGTTAGTTGTAAAATGTATAATTTCAATTACATTTATTTTTTTAGTTGTACAAACAAATGCAGGTAACATCAGAAGGACAACAGAAAATTGGGGGAGAGGGGAATGATAGTTTCTCAGATAAATTTCTTGTATCTAAAATATACAAAGGAATTTGTCAAACTGTAAGAATGTGAGTCATTCCTCAATTAATAAATGGTTAAAGGATATGAACAGGCAGTTTTCCAATGAAGAAATAAAAATAATGTATAGTCATATAAAATGCTCTAAATTTTTATTGATTAGAGAAATGCAAATTAAAACAGCCTTGGGCTATCATTTTACAAATATCTGATTAACTAAAATGCTTGAAAGGGAAAGTGATAAATATTGGAGGAGATGTGGGAAAAAAATGGAGAAAGTAATTCATTGTTGGTGGAATTGTGAATTGATCCAACAATTTTGGAGAGTGATCTGGAATTGTACCCAAAGAGTTATTAAACTGCCTATACCCTCTGACCCAGAAATATCCAGACGTCTGTTTTCAAAGATGATTAGGAGAAAAGGGAAAGAAGCTATCTTTTCTAAAATGTTCATAGTAGCTGTCTTCATTATGGCAAAAAAAAAAATCTGGTAATCATGAGGATGACCATTCATTTGGGGATTGTCTGAACAAGTTGCAGTTTGTGATTGTGATGGAATACTACTGTGCTATAAGAGATGATTAGTTGAATGACCTTAAAAAATGCAGAAATACTTGCACAAAATAATGCAGAGTGAAGTGAGAAGAACCAAGAGAACATTGTATGAAGTAATAGTAATATTAAAAATAATTTTGAGCAAATAAATCATTTTGACTATTATAAATAATCAAATTAGCCATCTGTACCTAGAGAAGTAAATGATAAGTTAAAAACATATACATATGTACAAACATACATACATAATGGTAATGAAATTTAAAAATCCATTTGTATTGCCAAGCTAAGAGGTACTTAGCACCTAGTTTCAAATTAAGCCTCTGTTAAAAAAAACAGAAGTTATGAATACCTGTTGCTGACATAACAGGAAGGCGCTGAACAGGGATCCACTGTTGCTGATGTGACAGGAAGGGGCTAAACAGGGAGAAGTTAATACCATATATTAAGAAAAGAACAAGTTCGACAGTCAGAACTTCTTGGGATAAACATCTTGGAGGCAGGGCAGCTGCTACTAGACTAAGGACTGAACTAAGAATTGAGAGGAACCAAAAAGAAGAATGATAATTGAGAACTAAGACAGAATTTCTTAGAGCAAGCCACATGGAGGTTGGATAAAATTATTCTGATTTTGAGAATGGAGCTTATGGTGAAGACTTCTGAGGGCCAGCTGCAGCTACTGGGGATTTGCAAGGGCCAGCTGGAGCTGCAGAAGACTGAGAAAGCATGACTGTGGAGTTGGTACTTTGTATAAATGTTATTGTGACTTTTTAATGTTTGATGAATGGTTTTCTTGGCTTTGTTTAGCCTTGTATTCCCAGGAACACAAACTGTGAAGAATGTGAGATAGACTGGGCACTATGAGCTTGAATATGGAGCAGAAACTGCACAGAGAGCTGAACAGGAACCTGGGAGCTGCCTTTGAACTCAGGTGGCAGTTGGTTAGATTTGGGAGGGAGCTGGGACCATGGAAGAGGAGCCATGGAAGTTGAAAGCCTGCCACAGGTCAAGATGAAAAGACCTCACTGTGGGTACTGAGTAGTGACTGATGAAATTGTCTGAGTAGTGACTGAGGAAATAGGGTACAGAGTAGCGACTGATGAAATTTTGATTTGCTTGTGACCTAAGGGTGGATGGCTTTTGTACTTTCTACTACCCTTTAAGAGGGTACTGAGTAGTGACTGATGAATTGTAATTTAATTGCACTCCATGGGTGGAGGGCTTTGACTTTTGTACTTTGTGTCCCTCAAGACTCCTTAAGGATGATTGAACGATTGAGTTACTAAATGATTGTACTTTGTTCAAAACTATGTGACCACTTTGGTGAAAACCATGTGGCCATTTCAGTGATAAGATGTAGAGTTGTAATATTGTGAATGCTGTACCTTGATTTTACGCAGCTGTTTTGCTCAGATTTGTTATTGAATAAATAGAGAGTTCACTATGCTATGAAATCAGAACCTTGAATACTGTTCACAGCAGCAGTCCTCTGGAAATCTGCTCATGCTTGGCTTTACAACATATACATATATGCCTATAAATACAAATATATATATATACATACATATGTAGATAAATGTGTATATATATGCATATATAGATAAATGTGTGTGTATATGCACACATGCACTTAATTGTGTCTAGTGGTGGCCATATCCAGGGTGTGGTAGAGGTAAAAAAAAAGAGAAAAAGAAATGTACACAACAATTTTATTATATATTTAAAAGGAATATGTGGAAGCTAGTTGGCAAGGTGAATAAAGCATTAGCCCTTGAGTCAGGAGGACGATATGTCAAATACAGCCTCAGACACTTAACACAAAATCTAGCCATGTGACCTTGGGCAAGTCACTTAACCCCAATTGCCCAACAAAAGCAAAAAAGAAAAAAGGAATAGCAAGTTATACATAATGGAATTGCAGTTTCATGTGCAATAATCTTTTTATTATACTTTGTTATTAAATTGCTTATTTTATTAAGTTTACAATAAAATAAAGTGAAATGAGAAGAAAATGTGCAGAATTATTTTTTTAAATGACCCTACAATAGAACACTTGATTGGTCTGATTGATATGGGTTCTATCCCCTCAGTTAGAATTGCAATCCACTATATTTTGTCTAACCCTCATTTAAATCTTGTCATTGTTTTGCCATAAATTATCCACAGGGATTCTGCTAGAATATTAGTGACCTTAAAAAAATTGTTTTTAGTTTTCAACATTCATTTCCACAAAATTTTGAGTTAAACTTTTTTTCTCCCCATCTTTTCCCTACTCGTCACCCCAAAATAGCAAAACTACTGAATACCCCTTCCCCCAATCTGTTCTCTCTTTTATCCTCCCCCATTACCCCCCTGACTTTCTACTAGGGCAAGACTTGTTTCCATACCCCAGTGCCTGTACATCTTATTTCCTAATTACATGGAATACACACACACACACATATGTATGTATGTATATATATATAATATATTATATATGTTTATGTATATATATATGTATTATATATGTGTGTGTGTATTTGAACATTTGTTTTTAAAAATTTGAGTTCCAGGTTTTTCCCTTCTTCTGTTCTCATCTGCCCCCCACTGGGAAGATAAGGAATTCAATATAGATTGTAATTGTGCAGTTACCCAAATCATTTCCATAGTAGTTATTTTTTTAAACACCAACTATATTTCCCTCCATCCTATCCTGCCCCCCCCACTTATTCTGTTTTCTCCTTTGACCCTATCCCTTTTAAAAAATGTTTGCTTCTAACTACTTTCTCCCCCAATCAGTCCTCACTTCTATCATCCCCCCTCTTATACCCTACTGGACTCTATTTTCCTGTAGGGTAAGAGTTGAGTGTGTATGTGATTCCCTCCTTAAGCCAAATTCAATGAGAATCAGGTTGTCCCATTCCCTTTCACCTTCTTGCTCTTCCCCTCCATTCTAACAGTTTTCTCTTACCTCTTTTATATGAGATAATTTACCCTAATGTATCTCACCCTTTCTCCTTCTCTGCATAAATTCCTCTCTCACCCCTTAATTTTATTTTTTAGATATCACCCCTTCATATCCAATTAATCCTGTGCCCTCCATCTATGTATACATGAACATAGATATGTTCACACTCACACATAATTTTATATATACATACACCCTCCTATACATATATATATATATATATTTGTGTTTACATAAATATTTCCTTCAACTATCCTCATACTGAGAATCATCTTATGAGTTACAATGATAATTTTTTCATGTAGGAATGTAAATAGTTCAACTTTAATAAGGTCATTATGATTTCTTTCTCCTCTTTCCCTTCTTATGCTTCTCTTGCCTCTTGTATTTGAAAGTCAAAATTTCTGTTCAGCTCAGGTATTTTCACCAAGAATCCTTGAAAATCCTTTATTTCATTCAATGACCATATTTTTCCCTAAATACTTAGTTTTGTTGGGTAGGTGACTCTTGGTTTTAGTCCTAGCTCTTTTGACCTCTGGAATATCATATTACAAACCCTTTGATCTCTTAATGTAGAAGCTGCTAGGTCTTGTGTTATCTTGATTGTGTTTAGACAATATTCAAATTGTTTCTTCTTGAATGCTTGCTGTATTTTCTCCTTGACCTGGGAACTCTGGAATTTTCCTATAATGTCCCTAGGAGTTTTCATTTTGGGATCTTTTTCAAGAGGTGATTGGTGAATTCGTTCAATTTCTATTTTGCCCTCTTGTTGGAATATCGGGGCAATTTTGTTTGATAATTTCTTGAAAGATGCTGTCTAGGCCCTTTTTTGATCATGGCTTTCAGGTACTCCAATAATTTTTAAATTATCTCTCTTAGATCTATTTTCCAGATCAGTGGTTTTTCCAATGAGATATTTCACATTGCCCTATATTTTTTTTTTTATTTGTTTGGATCTGTTTTGTAGTATCTTGATTTCTCATTAAGTCTTTAGCTTCCAATTGCTCCAATCTAATTTTGAAGTAGTTATTCTCTTCACTAAGATTTTGAAATTCCTTTTCCATCTGGACAAATCAGCTTTTTAAGGCATTCTTCTCCTCACTGGTTTTTTTTTAGTGTCTTTTGCCATTTGAGTTAGTCTACTCTTTAAGGTATTATTTTCTTCAGTGTATTTTTGGGTCTCCTTTAGTAGGTGATTGACTTGCTTTTTATGACTTTCTTGCATCCTTCTCATTTCTCTTCCCAATTTTTCCTCCACTTCTCTTACTTGATTTTAAAATTCCTTCTTGAGCTCCTCCATGACCTGTGCACAATTCATATTTTTCTTGGAAGCTTTTGATGCAGGAGTTCTGACTTTGCTTTCTTGCTCCCACTCCATGCCTTAATTGTTTTTGTCCCCAATACAGGATTCTGTGGTCTGTTTGTGCTTCCTCTGCTTGCTCTTATTGCCAGTCCATTACTTGACTTTTGAGCTCTTTGCCTGGGTAGAACTCTGCTTCCAGAATAGAGAGAGCTATGTCCCAAAATTTTCCAGCTTTTTGCAGCTGCAAGAGCTATAAGGAGGGCACCCTTACTATAGCACCCTCAAGCTCTGGCTCACTAGTCACATACCACAAGACCACCACCCATGACTGTGATCCAGATCCAAGCATGTTAAAGCAAGAGCAGTTACCCTCTGAATGGTTCCTTATTCTCCCTACTATCTGCATACCAGGAGCTCCTGAGTCAGCCATGTGGCAATGGCTGCACTGTGGCTGGGCTTCCACCACTTCTCATCCCAGGTTCAGGGACTGGATCACACTCTTCTGTCCCCTCCTGTTCCAATATAGTTACACACTAAGTTTTTACTTTGTCTTTGGTGTGTATTGGTTCAGAAGTCTGGAAACCACCACAGCTGCTGGTGATTCACTCTCCTGGTCTGCTTTGGGGCCACCCTGGTGCCAAAGCCACATGGCTCATGTGGGACTGCACTCAGCTCTCAGCCCAGTGTGATAGATCCTACCTGTCAGCCTTCCAGACTGCCTTCAGCAGGAGATTTATTTCTTTCTGTCAGTTTGTGGGTTCTGTAGCTCTGAAGTTTGAGTACAGTCATTTATTTTTATGTATTGGAAGTAATTTGACTGGGAACTCATACCTAGTTTATGCTTCTATTCTGCTATCTTGGCTTCCTAGTATCCTTCTTTTTACTAAGATGCTTTAGATATACATCTACTCAATACATACATGCAAAGTGTTGGAGAAGGAGGGCTTTATAGTGTGGTAACCAACTTGAAGGCTAATTTAATAATTGACATTTTCCTATTTATTCATTGTGTGCCCTTGGGCAAGTCATATTCAGTTGCTTCATATGAAAAATTAGTGAAGTAGGTTGGATGATTTTCCAAATACTCTGCTAGCTCTTGCATTTGAAGGTTCTTTATGTCTTAGATAAAAAATCTTTTAATTGAAAATATAATAAACATTCCAATGACATATAAGCTAGATTGAATAATAATATTATAATATAAATGTGTTTGCCATGATAATTCTATACCTAAATCAACAATTCTATTTTCTTAATAATCGCAATTTATAGTGAATTTTGTCAAGATGTCCTGTGTAATTAACTACTGAAAAGAAAGGAAAAGCTTACTTATATATGTCATACTATATTATGACTCAATTTTATGGATATCCATTCAACAAATGTGTCCAAATATTTCCACATAGCAAACAAAATATGTACGAATTTTAAAAAGATCTCAGTGGACAAAACATGTAGATAATGAGTTATTTCTATTATTCCCAGCAGAATATTATAATTATGTTGTCAAGATTGATTTTAAATGTAGACTTTTTGTCCATGAAAGTTTTTTAAATATGACTGTGACTTTCACCTCTTCAACATTACAAATAAAAAAAAAAAATATCTCCTTGTCTACATACAGTGTTTCTTGGTAGAAAGATAGCAAACTTCATATGGCTGCCCCAGGTGCACATGCAAAAATGAGATATTATTGTGATTCTTTGAAGGAAGATTACCCATGAGTTGAAAGTCTTAGAAGATTATAGTAAAATCTGGAATCTACTTTGAGTTCTAAACTCAGAAAACGACTAATATCCGTAACCTGGAAAAATCCCAAATGTTGTGATTTTTTTTTTTAATTTTCACACCTGGAAACAAGAAACATCAGCAATCCTTATGGAGATGCTATGAAAGCATCTTATGAAAGCAATATGGTCAAATGTATGGAGCCATTCAACATAGGGCAAAACAGACCTTATGTTTAGACTGCTTCACATATTTTCAAGTCATCTATCTCTGAGTAAATTATTCTGTGAACCTCAATAATATCATCAATAAAATGAGGGTAATAAAAACACTGTATCTACAAGGTTGTTATTAGATCCTATTAAAGAGTCATGTAACTAGTAGGTATTCTTTTTATTATTGCTATCATACCAGGATATTAAAAAAAAGTTAGAGGGTTTCTTTCCATTTAGTAGGAAACATTTCACTTTTTTCCTTTGTCCTTTGGAAGCAAGAATTTTTTAGGAAAATATGATCCCACATTATAATTAAATTAAAATATTTCTTTAAGGAAATTATATTGTTCAAATAATTTTAGAGAACATGTAACTACCACCATGGAAACATCTGCTAAATAATTACTGTGAAACATGGAGTATAAGGGATTTTTTACATTTAAAATTAATGTCTAAAAATTAATCTGTTCTATTCAATCTATTCCATAAAAAGAGAAAATGAAAAAAGTATCAAACTACACTTTCTCAGAATCCTTTAGCCAGATATGAATTTTAGAAAGAAAAAAAAACTTTCCAACTGGGAAAACAGGTAACCCACATGGCTGGAAGCCCAAATACTCTGTGGTTAAAATTAAAACAAAATATAAAAAGTCATCTAATCTTTGTTGAAATACTTGAATTTTTTTAGGAATCATTCTTGTATCTCTGAAAAATGAAATGTAGTAATTTTAATATGCCTGTAAATGAGTTACTGTGTGTCTATATGTGTGCTTGCCTATAAAGGCAAATACATTTTGAAATGTTCAGGTGGGAGCAGAAGAAAGACTGCATTTTTAGAAGCAGCAAAAAACAAAGCCGCTATAACATTTTTTTTTTACATTTACATCTTATTCTTCAGGTTAAAAATGTGGGGCAGCTGGTTGGCACAGTGAATAGAGCACCAGCCCTGTAGTCAGGAGGACCTGAGTTTAAATCCGACCTCAGACATTTAAAACTTAGTAGCTGTGTGACCTTTGGCAAGTCACTTAACCCCAATTCCCCTGTCTTCCCCCCTCCAAAAGACAAAAAAAAAATAAATGTTTTCATATTTTTTATCTCCCACAACAGACCAGTGAAGTAGTTAGAATGAGCATTGTTGTTCCTACATGACAAGTCGGGAAATTGAGTCTCAGAAAGATGAAATAAAAAAGAAAAAATAGAAATAATTATAAAGAACAAGGATATAATTCAAAGTCTTCATGGAGGACTGACAGTTATATATTGCCTGAGAGATCTAGAAACTGAATATTATGCTTCTCAATTTTATGGACTATTAGAGTGTGTGTCCCAATGTACAACATAACGTTTTGTCTATATCACCATTTTCATTAGAATTTAGAGCAGGAGCTCTTAAACATTTTGAGTGTCTTGGACTACTCTGCCAGTCTGGTAAAACCTATAGAGACATTCTTTGAGTAAGGTTTTTAAATAATTTAAGGAACTATTAAATTTTATTCACATGTTAATGGAAATAAAGACGCAATTTTAATTCAACAGAATTTATCTTCTCTCCACAATTTATCCATTCTCCCCAGGTTAAGAATTCCAATCCAATAAAATTCAATCTAAAAAATGTTTATTAGTTACCTACTATGTTCCAGGCTTAAGTATTGGGGATTAAGTTACTGAAAGGCTAGAGCCAGAGCTTACAGTACAGAGGACACAATACACAAAAGGAGACAGTAAAGGGAGGATGGACAGACACTAAGAGATACCTGTTGCAGAAGTATTTTCCCTCCTGTAGAGTTGAAATCAGGCAGAGAAGTAGATGAAAAGTGACATGTGAAGTGCAAATCTCTGATTAAGAGTTGCTCAAAATCTTCTTATGGTATTTCCGACTTTTTAAATTATAAAATTACCAAGTATTATGGGAAAAGAGAAATGGTGACTGGAAGTGAATAGTTGAGAGAAATGATTAAATAATCAATTCTTCAGAAGATTTTTCAGGGTTATTTTCTTTGTAAGGAAATCTCTGTTCTTGCCCAAAGATTTACACCTCTGAATACTGTCTTATCTAGGTGGAGTTGTTGCCCTTCCCACCTAGAAAACCTTAAAAAGAATTTAATCTAAGGAGAATTCTGTATCATAGTGCTCTAGTCACATTAGGTGGGGATCATTATCTAGAAGACCCAAGGTTAGGGGGTCATTTGGAAATAAATGACATAATCAAAGTCACATCCCCTCAACCCTCATTAGAACAGATCTACCTCTCATGATAGTACTCATTCTTCTCATTAACTGTTAATCAGAGTTTATTGTCATGTATGAGGAACACCCACCCTTTCAAGGGCATATAAGCATCAAACAATGGTCATGATTTTTCTTTGATTGCTTAAAGGAACCAATGAGCCCATTTTGTTGACTACTTGCTAGTTATAGCTACTAAAATCCATTAAAATTTACTTAGAAACTCTGTCTCTAGGAAATTTTTTTCCTCAGCATATTAGTAACATATTCACATCATCTTAAAATTAGTATCAAGAATCCTAACCTAGGCTAACATAATAATGCTACTATGTAACTAGCTGTAACAATGAATAACTGAAGCAATGGAATGATACTTCTGGATTTTTTAACACACAAGTTTTGGCAGATATTTACCTCTATACAAGCTTTTCCAAGAAGAGTAAGCAGTCTTGCAATCTGAAGACATGTAACTGACCTTGATAGGCAAAAACATCCATTTTTTTATTGTAATTTTCTCTTTGTCAAATAGGCATGAATAATGAGGTCTTTTTGTTAATATTCATATGTGGTCTTCAAGTCAGTTTTACCTCCTTGTTTTACATAATTTCGTATTCAAACTCTATGTATATGATGCAATCAGTCCACATCATTCCTGCCTTTTTTGGTAAGTTCCTTGGGGCAGAGATTGTATTCCTTTCACTTCATGTGAATACTGCTCAGGGGACAACAATTTACAGAGAGGGGCTTAGTGATGTTTGTTAAAAGCTATGTATAATTTCCTTATACCCTTGGAAGTGGTGGCTAAGCTGAGGTTAGGGAATTATCTGTGAATTTCATTTATCTGTCTGATTTATTCCCTTCCCATTTAACATGAATAATTGGGAGCTGACTGCCTGGATTTCTTATCCTAAACCAGAATGACTATTCTCACAATCTGAGTGGAAAGGGGTCTGTGAACTTTAAAACAGCTCCAGTGGAAAAGAGATATATTAAACTAAAATCCACTTGTAGTATAGATGTGCAGTAAATATTTCATGAAAGCACTTGAAAAAAGATAGGGACTATCCTTCAATATCTTGGAAAAGATTGCTCTTCTCTGATAATATACTCTATATACAGTGTTTTTTGCCCTTTTTACAGATAGCATGGTTGCATTCAAGAAGGGATACTGACTATGTAACCCCAACAAACACTTGAATACATAATGTTCACCTTCCTGACAAACATATAGCTAATTTTTTGAAAAAAAAAATATATATATGTTGTGATACATAACAATTTTATCTTTTGGAGGGGAAAAAACCTCTTTTCTCCCTATCTTTAGTTTAGGAGTCAATGTGTTTATATTTATTGTCAATTTTCAAGTCAATGGCTTATATTTATTTTCAAGGTGCCAATAAATTTTGGAAAATGTCTTCCATTGAAGTGGTTTGATTTTTACAGATGGATTTTTCTTGAATTTTTCAATTGAAATCCTTAAAAATTAGAATTTACAATAGGAACTCTGTGAATGTGTTTAATGTATTCAACTACCTGAATGGGATTAATTTATAAGGTCTAAATGAATTGGGATTAAGTTATAAGGTCTAAATCAGTGGTCTAATGGAAGGAGTTCTGGATCTAGAGATACAGAATTTCTTCATTTTCAATCCAACCTTTGTTGATTGTTGCCTGTGTAATACTGAAAACATTGCTTCTCTTCTGGGACTTCAGTTTCCTCATTTGAACAAGGAGAATATTGGGCCAAATACCTTAAGAAGTTCCTTTCTCTGATAAAACTATGATCATGGAATCTAATTATTATTTTTATTATTATTAAAGTCCTCATCTCCAAAGACCTGGTTTAAGGAGTTGGCGTTCACATATAAAGACATACACATACATATACACACACGCAGAGTGTCTGCACTGAAGGAGCTTGCATTCTATAGGAAAACAAGGGGGAATTATTAAATATTTAAATAGAAAAAAGTATACATATAATTTGAAGAGGAAAAGGGATCACTAATAATTAAAGGCAATGGGAAATGTTTTCTATTGGAGAGGAATGGCATATGCAGTGAGCCTGGAAGAAACTTAGGATTGTAAGTGAGGATGTGAGGTGGGAAAGAGATATGAGTGTCAGGAGTGCAAAGAGGCCTGCTTAAAGGGAGAGAGTTAGGGGAAGGAAAGTTATATTCAGGGAAGAGAAGCAAGACCATTTTGACAGAACACTGAGTGAGTGATGGGAAGTAATTTTCAATAAACCTGGATGGGTATCTCTGAACAACTGTCCTATACCATGTGCAACTATTTTGATCAATAACAGAAAGATATTTTATAGGGTCAATAATTTAAGTGTGTTTGCTATTGCTCCAATTTCTGAGATACTAATGTTGTTTTTTGTTGTTCTTTTGTTTTGCTTCTTAAAGATAAGGAAAGCAAGCAACTACAAATGAAATGGTTGCCTAGAGGGTACCTAAGGTTACAATACAGGTTAATGTTGTTTCTAATAAGGTATTACATCTGGGATATTTTTGGAAACTGGTGGCTATTCAGGATCAAACTTAAGTTGTTTCTACCATTAAAGGAAACAGGCCATTTTTAGTAGTTAAATGATTGCTTAAATAAATACTAGTAGAAAAAAAAACATGTTTTAAATGACCAACCATTACCAGGCAGGAAGAAGGGAATCTCAATTATTTTAAATGGAATAAAAATATTCCTGAACAAGCTTTTTGACAATGAGCTTTTGCATTTCAACTATATTGTTGAATTATTGTCAGACAATCCAGCTCAAAATTAACAGACTTTGAAAGGCAGTAATCTCTTTGAGAAATATAAATACATTACTTACAAACTACAGAAGTTGTCTGAGGAATTACATACACACATACACACACACACACACACAAATCTCACTGACATCTGGCCATCCCATGAGCTAATTCTAAAAAGAAAATTGGGAGTTGAGAAGGGGGATAACTTAGTAATTGTGATAATTGTAAAGCCTCAAGGAATAAGAAAACTTTTTTGAGTCTCTTGTTCACATAAAACTCAGGAAAAGATGAACATATTTGTTCATTAATATAAAAACCTTATTCAAGTTGATGAAGGAAAGTCTAAAGTCTTGTGACAGTCCAAAGGGCATTGCCCTTGGTAGATTAAATTTAGCAAGAATAAACTCTTTAATGACTAAAGAGGCTTTTAGAAATCATTGAATGTCAGATGACTCTAGGCTCCCAAATTGACTTGTCCATTCAAGTGTGAATGAGTTGAATTCAGAATAATATATATGCCATTGTGCCTGATTAGTCACTTAGAATTTTCTTTAAAAAGTCACAGCAAAGTGTTGGCTTACCTTAAAACTCATATAGTGCCTGTGATAGAATGTATGCAACCTTTGCAATATCTAACAATTAGTAAACCTGAGGGGAAAAAAGGGGGAAGGAAAAATGACAATATAATTCTCTATTATTTTTAACAAATACTAAGCGCATATTTTTATAAGGCAATATTATTGACATGTTAATGGCAATGACTTTGATAAACTCCCATAACATTTGTTGTATTTCTAATCCATATTTCTCGTTTTATTTTTTATATTCAAATGTTTTCAAAAGTCAGAAGTAGAGAAACAGGAAGGTAGAGGAGAAAGAGAATTGGATTTAGAAACTTGGACTTAATCTGGAGTCTTAGTTCCATAAGGAAGCATAAAATATAAAAAGGCATTTGATTTCTTGGAGCTTTAGGATTGTTTGTTTTTCGCATGTGAAATGGGGAAAATGCACAACTAAAAAGGATTGAAGAAAGCACTTTGCAAAGTATAAAATGTAAGGCAAAAATGAAGTCTTTGGATGTTGAATAGAAAGGATAGATAGAGATATGTGCATGGATGAACACATGCCCATTTTACAAGAAATTTTTAAAACTGTACTGGCTATTAAACATTTATCTAGCTTTCACTTGTTCAAACTTTAGTTTGCTTTTTTATGTTAGAGATGAACAAAATAAATATTGTCTGATTTCTAAATCCCGCCACCCCATAAAAAGGAATCATAGCTAAATAGCAGAATTCATCTTTAGTAGTAGTAGTGTTGTTTTCTGGCATTGGAATATACCAGTAATGGATTTGAATAATTGAAGGATACGTGAACTTTCAGGTCACTTTTTCCTAATTTCAATTATTCATATTTAAAATAAAATAAACAGAAACAAAAAAATACCTCCCCAAAATACTCAGATGTTGTAGTGGGAGTAAGGGACATTTTATTTCAGTCATCCAAAATAATCATATATGGTAGCTAAATCCATCTGGCAATTTAAAACTTTCATATGATTTTCTATTATTAAAAACTCCAGAGACAGTATTTATAACTAAAAAAAAAGACATTTTTGACCTTGCAGAAATAAGCAATTAGTAAAAGGTTACAAAGACCTATTTCTTGGCATATATTTTGCATAGTGCTTTCAACATCTTGCAGAGTACTTTTCTCTGTTTCACCTATTGAGTTCCTATCCAGAATCTCTAATACAATTTAATCCCCAATTCCTCTAATGAACCTTTCTCTTCCTCTCAGTTGACATTGAACCGAAAGGAAGTTAGGTGGCATAGTGGGTAGAGCAGCAGGCCTAGAGTTAGAAATATCTAAGTTCAAATTCTTAATTTTTTTTTGAAATGAAAAATATGCATTTTGATTAGAAAAATGGGGTGGTTAGGTGACACAGTGAACAGAGCACTGACCCTGGATATAACAGGACCTGATTTCAAATCTGACCTCAGATACTTAACACTTACTAGCCATGTGACCTTTGGCAATTAACTTAATACTGATTGCCCTACCTTCCCCCCTCCAAAAGGCAAGAAAAAAAAACATAGAAAAATCCCATATTCAAACCAAACATCCAAAATTACAATGTGATAAATTACTTACATTTTTGTGCAAGTAAGAGCATATTTTATAAAGTTGGGCTACCAAATACTTGTTATTTTAATGGCATCTCTTTAGTACAAACTTTATTGTGCTTGAATATTATATATGATGCCATGTATCCGAAGTTATTCTAGGCAAGTCACTTCTGTCTGCTTCTGTTTCCTCAATGGCAAAATTAGGAGAAAAACAGCTCCTAACTCTCAGGGCTCTTGTGAGGATCAAATGAAATGATATTGTAAAGTGCTTAGCACAGTACCTGGTACATACATAGGTAGGTGATTAATAAATGCTTATTTCTTTCCTTGCTTCCCCTCTGGTTCTCATGTATTTTTTTTCACTTACCTCTGGCACTTATGCACTATTTTATATTGCAGATATCTAGAAATATTTATAGAATTATATAACTTTATAAAAGAGACATTGATTTTCTAGCCCAACCATATGCAAAAGGAATTTCAATTCTAACATACCTGACAAGTGAACATTCAGCTGCTTCTTTAAGGAAATGCTTCATTAGGTCTAAACATTAAGGTGTTATTCTTATATCAAGCCTATGCTTTCCTCTTTACAGCTTCTACTCATTATTTCTGGTTGTATCATTTGTAGCCCAAAAGACATACATACATGCACACATATATATACATGCATACATACATATATATGTAAGTATATGTATTGATGTATATATAAGTATATGTATATATGTATATACAAGTATATGTATATACACATGTGTATATAAAATAATCACATATTTTATTCAAATACTTGAAGAAAGATAGTGTGCTACTATAAAGTTTTGATCTTCAGGTCAAATCCCCCCAATTCTTTCATCTGATCATACCACCTTTTTCCCTGATTAAACTATACTAGACTCTACAAAATAAGGGGACTTGTCTTAATCAACACTGACCACAGAGCCTGGTACATATTAGAATATTTATGATGGACTCCAATGTCTATGTAGTCCAGCCTCATAGCCTTATAAATGAGGAAACCAAGGTCCATATTGATGAAGTAATTTGTCTCAGGACAAATATAGCTATAGATTAAGGTTTTTAATATGAATCAACAAGTGTTTTAAAAGTACTTACTATACACCAGGAACTATGCTAAGCACTAAGGTTATGAAGAAATCAAAAAATAAATAAACAGCCTCTGCCTCTAAGGAACTTAAATTCTAATGGGAAGACAGCATGCAAACAACTATGGAAATACAACAGAGATATACAGTGATGATGATGATAGTGGTGGTAGTGGTGGTTGTGGTAGCTGAGCTGATTATAATGATGATGACGGTGATACAAAATTATATAATATTTTGCAGTTAAGAATTTTTTTTTCTCTTACTGAATGTTGTATTGCTTTTTTGTTTTTGCTGGAAATGTGATTTGCTTTCTGTAGAGAGCTCCCTGTTATGAACTACCTCTATGAATGAAGATTAATATTTTCTCTGCAATTAGTAGTCTTACAGAGTTGCCAAGATACTAAGAAGTTAAGAGACTTGACAAAGGTCACACAACCAGAAAATGTCAGAGAAGTGTGAACATGGATCTTACTATACCATGCTTACTTTCAAAATAGTTAATATTAGTATAGTTATGTCCATTATAGAGAAAAGGAAAACAAAAGAAAAATTTAGACCAAGTAGCTTACTTAAAAAAAAAAAACCACAAGTAAATAGCAGAGTCAAGCTTTGAACTTGGGTTTTCTTTTTACTGTAATGGCACTGCTTCCTGCTTCCCCCATCCCTGACTCAAACATATACTAAAAAATATAATCACACACACACACACACACACTACAGCTGCTATGTAAAACCATTGTTGAATTGGTAGAATTTTTTTAATTTATTTTTTTCTTATTTTAGTTTTCAACATTCATTTCCATAAGATTTTGAGTTCAAAATTTTCTCCCCAACTCTCCCCTACCCCCACCCCAAGATGTCAAGCATATTGATTACCCCTTACTCCAGTCTTCCCTCTAGTATATCCCCAATCTCCCCCTTATCCCATTTCTGCTTACTTTCTTGTAGAACAAGATGTATTTCCATACCCCATTGCTTATATATCATATTTCCTGGCAGCATATAGAAACAATTTTTTCACACTTGTTTTTAACATTTTGAGTTTCAGATTCTCTCACTTCTTCCCTCCTTACCAACCCCCACTGAGAAGACAATCAATTCAAATATAGGTTATACATGTGTATGAATGTCCATACTAATCACACTGTGAAAGACTAACTGTATTTTCCTCCAACCTATGCCACACCCCATTTATTTTATTTTCTCCTTTGACCCTGTCCCTTTTCAAATGTGTTTGCTTCTGAGTACCCCCTCCCCCATCTGCCTTCCCTTTTTTCCTCTCTATCTCTTATTCTATTCCCCTCCATTTTTCTGTAGGGTAAGATACCCAACTGATTGTAAATGTTATTCCCCTCTTAGGTCAAATTCAATGAAATTAAGTTTGCCTCATTCGCTTTCATCTTCCTGCTCTCCTTCTCCATTGTAACAGCCTTTTTCTACCTTTTTTATGGGAGACAATTTATCATATTGCCTCTTTACCTTTCTCCTTCTCCCAATATATTTCTCACTCACCCCTTAATTTAATTTTTAGATACCATTCCTTCATATTCAACTCACCCTGTTCCCTCTATGTATGCAAATGCACAAACATATAGACATATACACACATACATACATGTGTATGTGTGTGTATATTCCTTTCAAATATCCTAATACTGAAAAAGTCTCATGAGGTACAAATACTGTCTTTCTATGTAGGAATGCAAACAGATCAACTCTGATAAGTTTCTTTTCTTGTTTACCTTTTCATGCTTCTCTTGTTTCTTGTATTTGAAAGCCAAATTTTCTGTTCAATTCTGGTCTTTTCATCAAGAATACTTGAAAGTCCACTATTTTATTGAAGGTGTATATTTTTCCCAGAAGTATTATGCTCAGTTTTGCTGGGTAGGTGATTCTTGGTTTTAATTCTAGATCCTTTGAGCTCTGTCATATAATATCCCAAGCCTTTTAATCCTTTAATGTAGAAGCTGCTAGATCTTGTGTGATATTGATTATGTTTCCACAATACTTGAACTGTTTCTTTCTATTTGTAATATTTTCTCCTTAAACTGAGAACTCTGGAATTTGGCTATAATATTCTTAGGAGTTTTCTTTTCAAGATTTTTTTCAAGAGACAATAAATGAATTATTTCGATTTATATTTTAAGCTCTGATTATAGAATATCAGGGCAGTTTTCCCTAATAATTTCTTTAAAGATGATGTCTAAGCTCTTTTTTATCATGGCTTTCAGGCAGAACAAAAATTTTTAAATTATCTCTCCTGGATCTATTTCCCAGGTCAGTTTTTTTTCAATGAGATATTTTACATTGTCTTCTTTTTTTCATTCTTTTGGATCTATTTTATAATATCTTGATTTCTCATAAAATCATTAGCTTCCATTTGCTCCATTCCAATCCTGAAGGAATTATTTTCTTCAGTGAGCTATTGAACTAACTTTTCCTTTTGAACAATTCTGCTTTTTAAGACATGCTTCTTCTCATTGGCTTTTTGGATCTCTTTTGCCAGTTGAGTTAGTTTATTTTTTAAAGTGTTATTTACTTCAGCATTTCTTAGGGTCTCTTTAGCAAGTTGTTGATTGATTTTTCATGATTTTCTTATATCACTCTCATTCCTCTTCTCATTTTTTCCTCTACTTCTCTTGCTTGATTTTCAAAATCCTTCTTGAGCTCCTCCATGGCCTGCAAACCAATTCATATTTTTCTCAGAGGCTTTTGATACAGGAGTTTTGACTTTGTTCCCTCCTTCTGGTTCTATGTGTTGATTTTCTTTGTCGCCAAAGAATGATTCTATAGTCTGATTTCTATTTTTATGTTTCCTCATTTTACCTGCCAGTTACTTGACTTTTGAGTTCTTTGCCCTAGTAGAACTTTGCTTCCAGAGTGGAAAGTGCCATGTCCAAATTTCTGGGGTTTGGTGCAACTTTTGTCAGAGCTACTTCTAGGCCACTGCCTCAGAACTAAAAGGAGTATTCCCCCTCTACAGACAGCACAAACTATGCCATGGCAGCACTCCTCCTCACCCAAGTACCACCATCCAAGATTGCAACCCAGATCCAAGCAGGGCAAAGCAAGAGAAGTTTACCTCAGGGCCAGAAAAGAGATTCCTGGAATTTTCCTCCAATCATCCACTTTATTCCCTCAACATCTGTTAGCCTGGAGCTCCAGAAGGAGCCATCCCACTGCTGCCCCAGGAGCAGGGGCCAGAACCAAGAACTTCTCTCACCCAGGTCCAGCAGAGTTTCCCCACTGACTTTTTATTCTCTCTTTGGCATTAATGAGTTTAGAAGTCTGGAAACCACCACAGCTGTCAGTGACTCAGTGCTATCAGGTCTA
Source organism: Petaurus breviceps papuanus (assembly GCF_028583685.1). NCBI lineage: Eukaryota > Metazoa > Chordata > Mammalia > Diprotodontia > Petauridae > Petaurus > Petaurus breviceps. The sequence continues at coordinate 32,844,043 of NW_027186473.1, forward strand.
CTGTGGCCAGTCTTGTGCTGCCAGACTGTACTGGAGCAGCTCTCACAGCATGGTGCAATAGATCCTTCCTTTTGGCCTACCAGGATAACTTCAGCTGGAGGTGTATTTTGCTCTGTCATTTTGTGGGTTCTGTAGTTTTAAAAATTGTTTAGAGGCCTTTTTTACAAGTGTTGGAGGTGGGTGGGTCAAGAGCTGAAGCAAGTTTTTGCTTTTACTTGGTCGTCTTGGCTCTGCCCTCCAAATTTGTGGGACTTTTGACTCAGTTAATAAACATACTTCAGTAGGTTACCGTTGATGAGAAATGAAGACATGAATGTGCATAACCATAAATGTGCTTGTTTAACTTTTGTTCCACACATTTCATTTGAAATAAGCCAATTCTCTTTGAAAAGAATATATCATGTGATATATGTGTGTGTATACTTGAAAGTCTAAAATACACCTACTTCATTTTTCTGCTTCTAAGTCAAAGATTGTATTCTCTTAAATCTTCTAAAAATATAACCTTTTGAGGTGCTTCCAAGAAAAGTAAAAATTTTAATCCTGCATTTTCATTTTCTTTATTTCCTCTGTCTCTCCTCATGTGGAAAATATTGCAATGAATTTCAAAAAGTGATATCTTTTCACTTCGGGACTTAAAAAAAAAAGATGAAATAGTTTAGTTTCCTGAATCATTATGTGTAATCATAGGCAAAGTAAACACATTTTTCCCCACAGTGGGGAAAAGTTTAAACATGCTATGAACAATATATCTTATAAATGAGGGGAGGGGAGGGGGGAGGAGATACATTTCAGTATATATTTTAGATTTTTTAAATGTAATTTTTTGCTCAGTTTTGACTGACTGGTGGGTTTAATTTGCTAGAAAGTCTAATTGTATACATGTACATGTATGTATGTATATATACACAAACAAACAGATATATTGTATATATGTAGGATTTTTTATGATAACTAGTCTCTTTGGTGGAAAAATACCTGACAGTTTAAGCACATGCAATTGTGTTTAAGAATAAGAAGTAAAGTATATTTTTTATGTTATTAAAAAGATATATGACGAATTATTGAGTATTGAAATATGCATAGTCCTCAAGCTATCCTAGTACCTTTAAGCAAATTATGGGTTATACTCTACTGAACAGAAAAAAAATACTCTTCAGTTCCAGATATCCAGAATGAAAGATTTTTCAGTCTTCCTGTGTAATTCATTAAGTGTTTTATCATGTAATAGTTAAGATATTATTTTATATGTAATTGAAACCTCTCTTTTTTAGGGCTGATATTTTGTCTGTCCTATATAGATTTAATGTAAAAGTGACTGCTTTCTCCCTTGGGTGCCCAGAGTTTTCCTGAATATAGAAAAGCACTTCATATCATCTAAAACAATAATTATCACTCCTTATCATTATTTTATTAATTAATATATATCATTAATATTCATTCCTTAAGAAGTCTCTAACTTCTTAGAGAATGCCTCTATATACCTTTGTAAGAGAATATATATATATGTATATATATGTGTGTGTGCGTGTGTGTTTGGGTGTGTATTTGTGTGTGTTCATAATAACCATACACCATACACACAGGCTTATCTAATATTTTATTATATATGTTTTTTTTGTTTTCAAAATTTTTTGTGCAACTTAGAACATTCTAGAAAAAGATATAAAGTCTTTCTTCAAAGACTCATCAAAATATATGACCTTGGGTTCTAAATTATTTTACCAGCAAATAATAAGCTTTATATATCTCTGTTAGGAAGATGGTGAACTTGGGACCCATGTCCAAAACCCTGTATCAGTATAATCAAAGACTAGCCTTTTTAATATTGAACTTTTCCTCCCATTTATCTCCTCTGGAGTAAAGCTGAACACATTTAATCCTTTTTTTTTAAGTTACAGCCCTTCAGATACTAGGAAACAACTTTTGACAGCATATTCTTCTCAATCTTTTAAACTTACAAATTCCAGCTTCTTTCAGTTGATCATCATACCATAATATAAAGGCATTTTTTCCACTCTGAATATCCTCATCTCAATCCAGATAATCAAGGTACTTGCTCATATGTAGCACCTAGAACTGAATGCCGTATTTTAGGCATGGCCTTTGCAAGATACAAAATGGTATGACTATCACTTCTCTGATCATCAAAAATATGACTTTGCTAGTGCAATTAATCTGAGTTTTAATAAGCTTTTCTTTTCAAACTCTACCCTGCTAAATCCTATTGAGCTCTCAGTTCACTGAAATCACAGATGATCTAAAAGCACAGAGGGTTTGTAAATGGTTGCAGTGAAGAAAGCACACACAAAGATGAAATTACTAGTCCTTTAAATCTCAGAATATAATTATGTTAATAAATAAGCCAAGTTCATGGGTTTGATTTCTAAATAAATCCATTAGCTTCCCTCTGGCAAATACTGTATTAGGATAGTGTGCATGCATTTCCTCAGTGTTTGCCATTGGGCACAACAGGGAGCAAGCAAGAGAATGGAAAACTACCATCCTGAACATGACCCACTAAAATAAATCAGGAAAATTTTCTTCCAGGATGGATAATAAATGAGCAATAAGAGATTTTATCTTTTCCATGATGCCTAGATGGAACTTTACCTAAGATTCTCATAGGCACAAAGAGAATTTTCATCTGTCTACCCTTCATCAGGGAAGCCAGGAGGCTGAAATTAAGAGGGGGAGCTTTAGAGGCATAAGAGACAGCCAATGATCCTGCCCTTGTGCAAGGAATAGCAAAGAGACAAGCACCACTGCTACTCATTCACAGAGTACATGGTGGACGTGTGAGATACTGTAGAAAGACTAGCCAATTCAGAACAGGGACAGTTATAATTTATAAATGAGAATGAAGACCAAACAGAGGATTTTATATTTGGTTCTATAATTGATAGAGAGTGATTGGAGTTTTCTGGTAGGGGTGGGTGGGTGACAAATTTTACTTGGGCTGCAGCTAAGTGGAGGATAGAATGGAGTGGGGAGAAATTTGTGAAAGGCAGATCAACTAACAGGCTATTTTAATAGTATGGGAAAGAACAGGTGAATACTTACACCAAGGTGGTGATGATAACAGAGGAGAAAAGGAGAGAATATTTGAAATATATTACAAAGGTGACATTAACATGTCTTGGCAACAGATTGGTATAGGGGAGGAATAAACAGTGAGTAATGGAGGAATAAACCTAGAATAGAATCCTAGAGGAATGGGAGCATATCTGGTAACTTTTATATCTTTAGGGAAGTTTGGAAGGGAGAAAGCATGATGAGTTTAGTTTTGGAAATTTAAGATGTCTGCTGTTCTTATAGTTCAAGATATCTTAGAGATAATTGGAGATGTGAGACCAGAGATCAAGAGAGGGGTTAGGACTGGATAATATATCTGAAAATCATCAGTATAGATATGATAATACAATCCATGGGAACTGATGAGAACAGCAAGTGAAATAAGATAGGAGGAGAAAAAGAAGAGGGCCCAAGAGAGAGTCATGTGGGATACTCACTGTTAAAATTCATGGCCTAAATGAAAATCCAGCAAAGGTGATTGAGGAAGAATGGCAAAATTAGAAAAGAATAAGTGAAGAGGAAATGAAAACACCTATTGTATATGACCCACTTAAGGTGATCATGAAAGGGAAGTGAAATGTGGAGTGATATTTAGCAGAGATGAATGGATCAAGTAAGTTTTTTTTTGAAGGTGTGATATTCTTAAATTTTTCTCATCCTTACCAAAGAAATCAAATTATTAAAAGAAAATCAAAGTATAATTACCATAATGAATTGACATTCTTCTTTCCTTCCTTCCTCCTCCCCTCTCTCTCTCACTCCCTCCCTTCCATCCTTTCTTTCTACCTCCCTCCCTCCCTTGCTTTTTTCCTTCCTGCCTGCCTTCCTTCCTCCCTCCATCCCTCCTTTCTTCCTTCTCTTCTTCCCTTCTTCCTTCATTCCTTCCTTCTCCCATCTTTCTTTCCTTTCTTCCTTCTTAGATATTGCTATTACATCTATAGACTCATGATTTAGCATTCTTGTTTACCTGATGTTTCAGCTGTGCCCCTAGGTCATCATCAATTGCAATGGAAGCAGGAATTTGTCTTGCTTTAGGTAAAACATGATGATATTTACTGAAATATTAAATAGGAGAACAGATTGCATTACCCTGGGCTAGATATCACATGGAGTTTTAGAGATATTTTGGGGGCATTTTTTTTCTACTTGACTTCATAAGTAGGATAAGGTAAACAACCTCTCTAAATGAGCAAACATTCCATCTAATGATCCCAAAAGTAATCAATATAGTGAGTTAACATAAACCTTGATACGAATGTCATACATATGGGTACTACTATAACATAAATACCTATCAGAAATGCAAAGGGACAGTGTTTAGTCTATTTCCATATGCTGACTTTTAAGATTTTTTTAGTGCTTTGTTCACATACATACATATTTACTTCAATTCAATTATTTATAGCCTTTAGTTGCTTAGAAGAAATCTTACATATTATCATTTCAAAATTAATTTCTCATATAGGGATTTGTTTAAATATTTGTACAATAAACAATTCATGAACCTTCATATTACTTTCCTTAGGTTGAGATGTTTCCAGAATACAGCTTAACCCACAGAATTCAGAATAGTGTTCAAATACTCAAAATATTCACCATATCCATTATCTCCTTAATGTGGATATTCCCACTAATTATGATCCATATTACTCTTCCATGGCTACAAACTCAAGGAATTATTATTTATTTTCTCTGAGAAATATATTACAGAAGATCTGTCCATTGTCCTGAAGGCCTTCCTTATGTTCACGTGGTATTGGGGGTTTTCAAAGGGAGTATACCAAGCATTTTGCCACAGTTATCCCTTGCTCTTGCTATATTACTGATATACTTGGTTTTAATCATACAGTACTTTGTGATTTTTGTGACTTTAAAACAGTTAACCATGTTGCAACTTATATAGAAAGATTTTTTAATCATGATTTAAACAGTGTATTAACATAATTTGGATTTTTTAAATAATTCAAATAATAACATTTTTTTTCAGATAGGGTACATATTACTTTTTTCCTAGGTTTTTTTTTTAATTATTCATCAATATTTTAAATTCATTATTTCTCCTCAACAATAAAGCATTGCATAGAAGAGTTAAAAAAATACAAAAATGCAGCCAACTTCAAGGAATTTTTAAGACAAGTAATTTAAACCAATGTATATATACATATACTATAAACATACATACATACACACATATAGCTGATGATTTATTTTAAGCAATCATTTGCTAATTGGTCTATATCCTAGGTTTTCATTTTGCTATGATGTGACCATGGCAACTCACTTAACCTCTTTGGTCCTCAGTCTCTTTACTTGTAAAATGAAGAGATTAGAATAAATGAGCTCTGGAGTCTTTCTGATTTAAAATCTATGGTACTTTATATCCAAAATGCTTAATGATAAAGTGCTAGTTCAAAAACTGGAGGTATCAAAATTACAACAAGCATCTAGATCACTCAGTAGATAAAACATTGATACTGAAATCAGGAAGACTTGAGTTCAAATGTGGCCTCAGACATTTACTAGCTATGTGACCGTGGTCTTAACCTCTATTGGCCTTAAATCACTGTAGCAGGAAGTGACAAATGCCTCCAGTATCTTTGCTAAAATAAAACTATGGGTCACAGTATAATGCACAGTTGGATTTGACTGAATGACTGAACAACTTGATACAAAACACTCATTTTAGAATTTAAAATATTATCTTCCCTGTACATATAAAAATGTAATTAGTAGGAGTTTTTAAAATTTAAGATATTATGACTTTTTAAAATATGATTTTTCATCACCTTTTCTCTTTATATTACAATGATTTCAATTTCCCTCCTCCCACCACAGACAGACAGACACACACACACACACACACACACACACACACACATAAGCTCAAATCAGTCTCAGAATTTTAACATCTGTTATCCTGAGCAAGTCACTTAAAGTCTGATTGTCTCAGTTTTCTCAACAGTAAAATTGAGATCATAGCACCTACCTCACAAAGCCCTTGTGAAGATTAAATCAGAAAAAAATTGTAAAGTGCTTAGCAGAGTTTCTGGTATACAGCAGGCACATAATAAAAAATTGTTCCTCCTTCCCTCCTTTATCATGCATGAATGGCATTTTGATTCTATTCCTGTGTTATTTCTTTTCATACATTCAGTATGGATATGAACCACATTTTGTCATATTCAAAATATTAGTGACACATATGTGTATATGTTTTCAAGCTTTGCTTATTTTATTCAGTGAGATATGATTATTCCCAAAGCACACATCTTTTTTTTTTATTATATTCTCAAAGAACATAAATTTTCTTTCTTTTGTTTTCCTTTTTTAAAAGAATGTCTTTTTTTTTTTACAACTTCATGGGATAACAGGCACTGTTTCTTTACCTTTTCATAGACCTTCATTTGGACACCATCTGGATCCATTGTTGCTCATTTCACCATGTGAAATTATATATTCTACTTACAAATGGGTAGATTTGAATTGCCCTAAATGTTTTCTTCCCATTACATTTTGACTTCAGGATATCAGTCATTCAGTCAACCATAACCTCAGTTTTGTTTTTTCTTTTATAGCCTTTAAATTTTAAAATGTGTCTTTCCTAGAGAAGATCAAGGTATGTTAAGTAATGCCTTCATTCATTAGTTCAATTTGACTTCTGCATTCACTCAAATTTTTCAGTCTCTATTCTTTGGGTTGGTTAAGAATTTTAGCATTATTAATAAGCCCACTGTGGTTGAAGAAATTGTCATTTATTTTTTCCTTCTTTACATTAAATGGAATTCAGAGGGGGAAAAAGGCTAAGGTTAAGATGCTACCCAATCATTGTTAATTTGTCTTCAATGTTCAATGAAGGGGCAGCTAGGGGGTACAGTGAGTAAAGTGCCAGCCCCAGAGTCAGGAGCACCTGAGTTCGGTTCCGGCCACAGACATTTCACACACACACACACACATACACACACACACACACACACACACACACACAAACCAAGCCATGTAACCTTGGGCAAGTTACTTAACCCCAATTGCCCTCCAAAAGGCAAAAAAAATGTTCAATGAAGTATTGTTGATATAGATAAAACAATACTTAAAATGAATTCTGAAAGCATGCTAATATTCTGTAACTCACTGAATACATTTTAAGAATAACTACATTACCAGATTGAATCATGGGAACTTCTTTCTGTTCCCACACATTTTTTAAAATTTATTTTGCTGGGTTTGTATGATTTGAAAGATTTTGTTAGAATCACAGATTTTGAGTGTTGGGGGAAAAATCATAAGTCATCCAGTACAACCCACAGGCATAAAGAATCCCCATTCATACATACCTTATAGTTACACTGACAATATTTTAAAATCTTCAAGGAAGAGGATTCCATCATGAATTTCATCTATGGATAGTTGAATTCCATCTTTTTATATTTGAACTAATGTTCTGGGCTTGCCACATTCTTTAGGGTGTTCTGTTATAGCCTTTGTTACTTTTGTATCATCTTCAAAGCCGCTCTTAGCTTTCTGTCATCTGCATATTTGATGACCATAAAATCTAAACCTTGACCAGTCATGAATAAAATTGTTAACTAGCACAGGGCAAACATGTACACATATGTATGTATGGGTGTGTATGTATATAGTACTTTGCCAAAGACCTGCTATTACATCAAATTTGAATGATTAACATTTTGTTTTGGTTATGACCATCCAATCATTTCTATATTTTTCTGATTATGGTATGGTCTAATCCAGGGCTTCTTAAATGTTTTCCACTCATGACCCCTTCGCAGCTTCTTAAACCATGGGTCATTACCCCCACTGAACCATTCTTCTTATTTAATACTTAAATAATTCTATCACAGAAAGGAAAAAAATTAGCATAACATTACATATTCTTGATTACCATATATTGACCTAATGATGTGGTTCCTCTGTATTGAATTTTTTGAATTAAGTCATGTTAGAGGTGCTCTCTTATTATCTCTTGACCCATTTGAGGTGTCACCTTTTTGTTCTGTTACTTTCTATGTAAATGTCACTCAAAATAAAATGAATTGAGTAAACCTGATTGCAGTTATCATCATACCACTTACTCTTGGAAAGTTATAATCATTCCACTCAAATATTTGAGCCTCCTTGATCTTCCTTTCCTCCAAGTGGAGCTAAATCAACAACAAAACAAACCATGATTTTAATGCACTTAGCCTCAAAATTTCTGGTTATAACCTCTTCTTTAGTATTCCTGTCTCTCTTTTTACACAAGATTATACATACCACTCTCTTCCATTCATGTTCTGTTACCTAAACTTCCTTCCATTTTCTAGACATTTCATTTTTTTAATCCAAGTTGGTTGTTGAGTTCCCTATATAACCTGATCACTACAGAGAAATCCCATTTTTCCTTCTCATTGAAATTGTTTTCCCTTTGGGTCTTCAGAAATTTAATTCTCAAAAATTTCCCATACCTCCTGGGATTTCTTCTCCTGAAGCATTACATTCCATGGGATACTTAATTTACTATTCCTTTATTCTGAAATCTGCTTTCCGCAAATCTAGAATGCATGCCAGCCTATGCCCAGATTTTTCCATTTTCTCTGTCATGTCACAGATTTTAGTATGGAATCTTTACTTCCCTTTCCCCCTAGCAATCTCTTCCCTTATACTTTAACCATCACTTTTGCTCTGCAAGAATTTGATCCAGAATAGTATTTGAACTTGCTGATTCCTTAACCATTAGAAAAATTAAATGATTGCCAAGGAAAATCATAAAGGTATTAATTACTCTGCTTTTGGAAAAGAGATCTTCATATTCGGAAGTCCTGTCCACTGTAATATGATCCTCCTTTGTAAGACAAAATCATGTGCTCTTCTCATTCCTTTGGACTTTAACTTTATGTTCTTTATACTGATTCCCCTTTGGGTCCCTAGTTTCCTTGAAAAGAATATTCCTTTCCAAAATATAAAGTGGAACTGATATTTTTTCTTATTCTGTTTCTTTTGAGAAAAATATAAACATCCATAAACAGTTTTCTTGAAGATTGTTTTGTTTTTTCAATAAATGTTATGTCTTAGCAATAATATACAACAGTTTTATCTGTAATACACCAGTTCTGGGACAAATAACTTAGTGAATTATCAGGGACATTTGGGTGTTTGATATTGTATTGTGAGATTTTTCTTTGGTTAGGTTATGAAGAATAATGAGCTATTTGTGCATAATTTTGGCTAATAATATTAGTGCTTTTATAGCATTTAAAGGACCTAAGTTTTTGAAATATACTGTTACATATTGCATATTTTCTGCCATCTCCTGGCAAAATCTAAATCAATATGTTTGTTTTTTTAAGAATTTTTTTTTGTAGTTTCCTATAAAAAAGGTCATTTTTATAAATTCATTTGCCAGGCTTTTGGGGGTGTGCGTGTAGACACATTATTTGTTAAAGTATTCTTAAGTCACCTAAGAAGGGCATTTTTATTTCATTCATAGATACTAGTTGCTTCATGGGTAACATGTAGTAGCCAACAAATGCCAGTTACAATTAAAAGGTCCAGGGGGTAAACTTCTATTAAAATTATTTATTTTTACTCAGTACAAGGTTTTGTATTTTTTTCCATATATTATTTGATCCTTTTTTACCACACAGTTGAAGAATAAGTACCAGTTTTCTTCCTATAGCCTTGTTGGGGTCTTGAACCCTCTGTTATATTTTTTAATGTTGTGCAAATTCTGTTTTAATTCTTTCCATAGTGTTGCTATTATTATTCTCACCAATGTTATTGCTACTGCTTAATAAATGGTTGCAAATTTCAATAGAAACCGTAGAATAAGAGAACAGTGGAATTTTCATCATAAGAAGAGGTATTTCTTCAGTTGTGAACATGTCCAGAATCTATAGAAAACAGAACAATTTTAATTTCAGTATGATATAGTCTGGTTATCTACAAGACCCAACTTTACCAGACAACTGAGGGGGGGGGGAATTAATTTAAATAATTATTCTCTGAGTCTACATGGTTTTGCCATTTTCCTTTACAAAATATTTTGTCAAAATCTTGATATTTTTCACAGACAAATTCCAATATTTCCTCTACTGGACTGCAGCATTTACATTGTCTAAGGCACTAAAATTTGCTTATTTGCTTCATTGATTATTTCTGGGATGGGAGGGGTAATGAGATTTGTGTTTGTTTTGTTTTGTCCTTTTTTTTGGTTTTAGGGCAAAATAGAAGACTTATTCATTAAATTAGGCATTTGCCTAATGGATGGCAGAGAATCAGTAAGATTAAAGGCTTGGTTCTTTCCTGCCTTCAGTTACTTTGCTAAATGAAATGCAGGGGATGATAAACAAGGGTAATTGCAGACAAAAATATCTCCCTGGGGACCAATCGTGATGTACTCTACCATTTTAACTTCAGAGGGAGAGTCAATGGTACACTTCTTCTAGGAGAGCTGTGGGATAGGAAAATAACTTAGGTGGCTTTGGGAAAACAATATACCCAACTAATTATTTCATGAAGCTATTTATGATAGAATGCTAAAAAAAAAAAATAGTAGGCACTTTCCAGTAGAAGACCAATCTGGAAATGTGCTTGGGAATATTAAGGGAATATATTAAGAAATTATTTTATACAAAAAGCTATAGAAATAAACACCAGGTTTCTTTGAAACATATCAAAACAATAGACTATCACATAGCTATCAGTAAAGTAAAAATCAACAAAACAATGAAATTTTGAAATTCAAAATAGGAAGTAAATTGCTTTTATCGCAGTGAATTTAGTTTTGCATTGTTTAGGCTTGAAAATTATGCAATACAAAATGCAAAGAAAGCTGCAAAGAAAGTAAAAAAAACAGTACAGGAGTGAAAACTACAAACAATGAATAATGTAGATATAAGAAAATGTGTGTGTGTGCGCGTGTGTGTGTGTACTTGTGAAATACCTCCTGCATCCAATATATATGACATATACTCCATGATATATAGTACTTCTGTTTTATCTCAGTTAAAATGGGAATATGTTTATAGAATCCTCATCACTTCCAGACATCTACTAGATTTTTAGAAATAAAGTTTAGAAGGAAGGTATCAGTATTTTTCTAGGACAAACGTAAATCCAATGTTTTTTTTTAATAAAATCTTATTTGTATCTTTTTTTATGTCACTCAAATTCCACACACCCCCAAATCTTACCCTAGTCACTCAGAAAGAGTCATCCAACATAACAAAATTTAAAAGAAAATGAGAAATTGGAGGAAAAAATTAGCAATTTGATTTATTACATAAGAAAATGCAACATAAGCAATCTTTCACATATGTAGAACCCCCAAGTCTGTAAGAGGTAGAGTGCCTTTTTATATCATTTCTTTGGCATTAGGTTTGTCTTTGCTGTAAATTTATAAGCATTTAAAAACAGTTATGTATTTGTTTTCATTAACACTTCATTGTTGTAATCGTTGTATATGTTGTTTACTTGGCTATGATTGGTTCGCTTTGGAGCTATCCTGACAAAGGGGATACTGGCATGGAAGCAACGTGTCCCACTCCTGTAGTAACAAATAAGTGAATAACTGCCATTGTGACTATTTTCAAAATTTGGCTATACAACTTAGAATGGTTGCCAATCCAAAGCATATTTCATTGGAAATATTTTAATTGATTTATTTTTTTTTGATCTGTTAAAATGTTCATTATGGAATAAATACACCTCACATAGGGTGAACAAACATTCTTTCAAATCTGTAATGGAATCAGTATTGAAGGGATTGGCAGATTATCCTATAATGGCCTTTGTTTTTAAAAGAGCTTTAGCAGATGGGGTCTAGGCTGTCTTAACTTTTCTAATCTCTAGGGCTGTTATCCCTTCTGTTGAGATTTTCTGCCTAACATCTAGGTGGGAAGTAAACCCATGCAATGGAATACAGGATAGGAAAAAAAAAAAGATTTATTTATCTTCCCCTGAACCAACTTCCAACCCTTCTATGTATTTTTAGTAAAAAGTTCACAACTTTGGAATTAAGTAGGCTTTTTGTTTTGGTTTTGAATGTTTTCTCTAACCCATTTAGTGATTAGCAGAATATACAAATGTAACAATGAATCATGGAACTCTTTCATATACTGCATTGGAGATTAAACTTTTTATGCTCTACCATTTAAGCAAAGTTACTATAATAATTATTGGAAGTATTTAAATACTATTTTAATGTTTTTTTTTCCTAAAGTTGCAAATTGTACACCTGCAATACTACACATTCATAAATACTAAACTTAAAGCAATTGCTTTACAATAACAAAATCATTGCTATCGCATGTGATATTTTATATACTATGGAGGATTGACTTACTGATTATTGAGACTCTGGCCAATTGTTATTTTCTGGGGATCCTAAGCCCTGATACTCCCTTAACTCCCAGTCCATCTTACTCTGCAGATGGTTCTGCCATCCATTAACTTCTTTGCCCTAGTTCTCTCTCCATTCCCCTTGCCCAGCTTTCCACCTCCACTTTATGCTCTGTTTTCCCTATTTAAATGCACGTTCCTGATACTTGGTGACATGAGCAACAAGATGGAGGACTAAACATTTCCTCTGATCTCCACAATTTCTCAAACCTTCCAAAGCACAAATTATTCACCAAAGATACAATACCTTCAGTTGTCTCGATGGTCTAAGACACATCTGTCTTAGTGTACAGGATAGAATGGAGTGGGAACAGATGGGTCAGGGAGAATAATAAAGAAGCTTTTTAAATAATCAAGGCAAGAAATGATGAGAGCTTGAACTAGACTGGTCGCTGTGTAAAGAGATAAAAGAGGTCAGAGGCAACAGATGGTACAAAAGAAATATCTCTGAGTCTCAATTTCTTCATCTGTAAAATAGAATTAATAGAATCAATTATGTTGAAGATCATATGAGATAATGAAAGAGACCATTATATGTCAGAGTAGATAGAGCATTGGGCCTAGAGTGAGAAAGATCTGAGTTCAATCTGGCCTCAGAAACTTAATATCTGTGTGACCATGTGCAAGTCACTTAACCCTTGTTTTACTTAATCCACTAGAGAAGGAAATGGCAAACCACTCCAGTATATTTTCAAGAAAACTTCAAATGGGGTCCTGAAGAGTCAAACACAACTGAACAAAAATCCCTTTGAACTTGGTGAATTCTAGCAAAGAAAGATGGTACTCTAGAGTATAGGTAAGTTCATTCTTATTTTAAAAATAAATAATTTTTAGGACCAGCTAGGTGGCTTAGTGGAAGATACACTGGGCTTAGAATCAGGAATATTCATCATAAGTTCAAATCCAGTCTTGAACATTTACTACCTGCAAGACTTTGGGCATGTCACCCCTATTTGCCTCATTTCCCTCATATGTAAAAGGTGCTGGAGTTGAAAATGCAAGCCACTCCAGAATCACAGAGTTGGACATGACTGAAATGACACAGCAAAAAAAGGAAAACTGTGGCTAGTAATTATTATTTCTTATCACCCAAAAGCTTTCTGGGTTCAGTACTGGGGGCCTGATCCTAGCAGGGTTAGTTATCTCTTTAAATTTACCTTCACTTGAGAATAAAACTCAAGGGAAGTTTAAAAATCAAAGCTTACATATAACTCCTGTCTGGTCTTTCCCTATGTGTAAATAACAAGGTCACCTCTTAAAACGGTAACTACTATACAATGCAGGTGTCAAATTTGTGATACCTTCTTTTTAAAAAAAAATAGGAGCAAGAGTCACAAGGATACATGAACAAATACAGGAACATGAAATTCACAAATAGTCCATGAGATTTATTACCATTCACTGTGAAAGAAAAGACTCTTTGTTAAATTGCTTAAAAAAACATGAAGATATCATCCTGGACTTGGATCTCTTGAAAAATTCATGACAATGTAAGGAAGGGTTGGCAATAATGAGAAACTCTGGACCAGTGGTGGGAAACCTTTGGCCTCAATGCCATGTGTGCCCCCTAGGTCCTCAAGTGTGGCTCTTTAACTGAATCCAAACCTCACAGTTTGAATCTTTTTATTAAGAAGATTTGTTCTGTGAAGTTTGGATTGAGTCAAAGGACAATACTTAGGGACCTAGAGGGGAATTCTTGTGGCCTTGAGATCATAGATTTCCCACCCCTGATGTGGCCCATCATGTCATGGCTTTACAATTCTAAGTTGAGGGCAATTCTGCAGGTGCTTCATTTTTAGTTCGGAGAAATGTGTTACTATAGGAAAAGTCTTTCCCTTGAAATCCATAGCCTTCTTCATTTCCCAACCAGCTGCACTTCTCTGGACCTCTCCATCATGCCCCAGAAACAACTTCATCCTGAAAGATTACTTCAGTCATATAGCTAACATCTCATCCGTGCTTTCTGCCCCTTGAGTCCTTAACTTCCTCTGATTGGAAGGTGGAAACCCTTATTTCTAGAATCTCTATCCAAGAAGAAGACAGCCTTGTAAGTCATATACTCATTTTCTTCTTAGCTATACTTCTCTGGACTTGATGCCCTGATGTTAAGTTTCTCCACCCTATGCCTTCTTTCTACTGCTTTTTGTTTCTACTTGTTTTTCTCTTTATTTTTCTTCCCCCATTAGATTATAAACTCCTTAATGGAGTTTTATTGTAACTACTTTTTGTCATTCTTTGAATCCTCAGAAATTAACACAGTGCCTTGAACATAGTAGGGGTCTAATAAATACTTATTGACTGGTCAATACTCCAAGTGTTAAAATGCTCAATCTCATGCATTTTCCAGGAATATGTAACCCCATTGCTAGAAAGATGAAATTATAGAATCATTCTCAGAAAAGAAAAGATAAAGGCAAATGGGGGGGGAATAGGTGGCACAGTGAATAGAGCACCTGCCCTGGAGTCATGAGGACGTGAGTTCAAATCCAGCCTCAGATAATTAACACAAAAACTAGCCTCATGACCTTGGCCAAGTCACTTAACCCCAATTCCCCTCTGAAAAGCAAAAAAAAAGAGATGAAGGCAAATAAAAACAGACAGGAATTATCAATTTAAAACTTCTTCTTGACAGGCAATTATGGGCTCAGGTGATTGAAAACTGGATTTGGAGTCAGGAAGCCATGATCAAAATCATGGATCAGACAATTGTTATCTGGGTGAAGACTTGCTTAACTGCTCTCAGTCTCAGTTATCTGAATAGCAAAATTACAAAACTAATAGTTATGTGATTGTTGTAACGATCAAATGATACAACATGTAAAACACTTAGCAAAACTTGAAAAACTCTACAAATGCTACTGAGATCATAATTATCAGGGGCTGCTAGGTGGTGCAGTGAATAGAGCATTGGCCCTGTAGTCAGGAGCAGCTGAGTTCAAATTTGACATCAAACACTTAACACTTATTAGCCGTGGGACCTTGGGCAAGTCACTTCACCCCAACTGCTCTGCCTTCCCCCCTTCAAAAAGCAGAATAAATAACAAAAAATGAGATCATAATAATTATCATTTTTTAATTAACCACAGAAATAAGAGTCAATTGTCCTGAGCTTTAGTCAACCAATCATCAGAAAGCAGCTCCCATTTCTGGAGGGAATTTTTTGAGTTTTCTATGTCCTATTAGAAAAGAGTGAGGGAGCATGTGCATGGAATTTTCTCTTACCCAATGAAAATCCACATTGAAATCTCATTAAGTACATCAGAAAAGTCAACAAGTGGATCATCACTTTTCTGATCACTGCCATTATATATATATATATACACATATATATATATGCCCCAGATCTCATTTTGCTTGTGAAACTAATTATTTTTTATTTCTCAAAATATAGATGCAAATTATACATAATATGATATTTGAAACAATTTTTGTTTGTCTTTGAGTAATGCATACATGGTTTCATGGTTTTTCCTATCCACATATCACAGAATTCTGAGCCACAAGAACAATTATTCTGGAGGGTGGGAGACTACTTACAAACATTTGAACCTTTGTTTTTAACACCCATTAAAATTTGCAGTCTTGTCAAGAAAATGAAAATTTCACGCAGAACCTATAAGATCGAGTATAGATTCATTAGGTATTTCCTTTATCAGACATTACACTACTTTTTTTTAATCATTTGAAGAATCACAAATTTTCTCAACTAAAAGAAAATAGACCTCTAAAAAGAGCTATCTTGAAAATCAGTAAGTGGAATCAACTAAATTAAAATTCAGAGATTGTCAGAAAACCAACATTTTTAATTTAAAAAGTGCTTACAAGGCAATTGAAAAATGACATCTATTCACTCTATCTTAGGATCACCAATTAGCTAGGAATTTAGTGCTTAGAACAATGCCTGCTACAAAGTAATTATAACCCAACTACCTTATTTGAGAGATAAGGAAATAGTGAGGCAGCAAAGGGAAGAGACTTGCCCAAGGTCACATATGTAACAAACAGACATTTTCACTCTTTTCCTCTAACTGGTCATGTGATATTCTTCCTACAACGCATTGCCTTGTTTTTGACGCTGTGAGATAACTCATCAACAGGAGGTCATTGAAACTCCTTGAAGTATATCTTTGCAATTTGTTGGTGAGAGTATTAAAACACAATTTAAAAAATCATAATGTTGTTGCCTAGATCAAGCCCTCCTCATTAAAGTGGAGGGAAATAAGATTTTTCAATCAGTTATTTGGTTGTCAGCTCTTGTAAGTTCTTCAAAACAGATGCACTATTATCCTGCAATATCCTTTCTAAAGGAGAACTAATGGGCTTGCTCTATTATAACTGTAACTGAAGTGTATGCAAAGAAGACTTTCTTTCTTATTATGCTTTCATTAAAAAGGGCTCCATATTAAAATTTGATTCAAGTTAGTCTGGGCAATATGAAATTTATATTTTTCCCCTTACTCATCATAAGACAATAAAATGAAACATCTGTTTACCACAGAATTATAGAGTCAGAGCCAACAGTTATCTTAAAGATATTATAGACCAATATTCTCATTTTACAGATGAGGAAATTGAGGTACAGAGATGTGAAGTGATTTGCCAGATGTCACACAGGATTCAAACTAAGTCTTCCTACATTCAAACCCAGTTCCCTTCTCATTGCCCTAATGTTGTTAAGTGTTTTTGATTATGCATTCTCTAATTGGAAAATACCTACAAACTGGAAATAGGAAATTGAGGAAAGCAAAACTAAGTATAAGAGGGAACTTGAAAAAAATGGGCAAATAAAGAGGCAAAGCATTACTAGGAAATTTCAGGAAGTAATTTAATTCAAAAAGTATGTATTAAGCTATGTAAAATCTGGTGCTAGGAGTGGGGATTAAAGACAAAATAAATAACCATTCCTGATATCAAATTTAAGAAACGATGCAAACGTACACACATGCAAAAAAAAAGGTAATATAAGATAATTTACAGTGGGAGATCTTACTAAAACTGAGATGATAAGAAATGCATTCCTTCATATGTGATCCATGATAAGAAATGGATCTCTCTCTGAAAGCTTCTCTCCTTGCTAGTTCATCTTCCATACAGCTGCCAAAATAATTTACGTAAGTTAAGCAGCCAAATCATGTCATTTTCCAATTTGTTAACCTCCAATGACTATCTCTTGCTATTAGGATTAAACATATAGAAATCTGCCTGACATTTAAAACTTTTCACAAGGACCCATTCCTGCTTTTTCAGTCTTCTTACACTTTATTCACCTTCTTTCATTCTATTGCCTGTGATTCAGGAATGTTGGAATGAAGAGCAGCAAGGTAACACAATGACAAATATTGTAAAAGTAATTTTAAGTTTACTAATTAAGTTCTAATTTATTACACTACTGGAGGTAGAGGACATATGTCAACAGAGAATAGTCTTCGATATGTCTCCATTATCTATGCCCCCAGTCTGGAATTGTATATTGGCTTCCAGCATATAGTTTCATTCCTACTCTATTTCAAGGTGAAGAGCCCCTCAATTATAAAATATTATATAGGCCAAGAGCTCTTCAAGGGCAAAAGCTATATAGAATTTTAAACAAAGAGCCAGTATGACACCAATGGGAAACTGCCCTATTATCCCTAGCATCGGGAAAATGAGAGTATTTTCTAAATAACCTAATAAGAAATGAAGATTGAGAGGTAGAAGTATAGAGAATTTATTCCAAATTATGGTAATGCAGGAAGAATTTGGGGAGGTGGGAAAAGTAATGTCCAGTCCCTAGGTTTCTTAGCTTTGGCATATATGTATCCAGGTGGAGTGGGGACAACACTGACATCCTTACTGTTCTGCAAAAAAAGGAAAAGGGTACTACGCAGAGTTACTTTGAACAAGTACCCTCTATAATTCTATCACTTCTTCTGTCTAATACAACCCTATTTTTCTTCAAAATTCTGGTATGTGGACATGATTAATTAAATTTTCCTAGTTCCTTCAGTGTCATGTGCATCACTTCCCCAAAGTAACCTGTCATTATTGTCTTCACATCCTAGATCTTAGCAGAGTGCCTCAAACATTGTTGTTCATTCATTTCAGTTTTGCCCAATTGTTTGTGACCCCACTTGGAGCTTTCTTCGCAAAGATACTGGAGTGGCTTGCTGCAGCCTTCTCCAGCTCATTTTACTGATGAGGGAATAAGACAAATAGGGTTATGTGATTTGCCAAGGGTCATGCAGCTAGGGAGTGTCTGATGTCAGATTTGAACTCAGGAGGATGTCTTCTGACTTCAAGTCAGGTAATCTATCCCCTGGTTCACCTAGCTGTCACATACCCAGTAAGATATTAATAAATACTTGTTGATTGATTGATTGCTTCTCATAGTCATAGCATCACTATGAAGTTTGAGAATTCAATTCAATTCAATAAATATTTAATCTGTGGGCAACCCTGCTTTAGGAGAAGATTAAAGAAAAAAATAACCTTAGTTGATCCTGAAAGGAATTTAAGGATTCTCAGAGATTGAAGGCAGGAATGAGGGCATTGTAAACACTGGGGACTGCCTATAAGAAGACATAGAAATATAAAATGGAATACTAAGTTTGGAAAAAATCAATAGCCAATTATGATTGGAAAATGGAGTGAATCAATGAGGAGAAATGCACGGTAAGCCTGGAAAAGAAGACTGATGATTATGAGAGGCTTTAAAAGTCAATCAAAAGATTCTTTATTTTATCCTAGAAGCAATAGGGAGACATCACAGATTCTTTGGCAGGAGAGAAATGTGTTCTGTAGGAATCTGTTTTCATAGTATTAGCTGTGTGGAGGAGAATTTGGAGGAAAAAAACTAGAATCAGGAAGGTAATCTCTTACAACTGATGGTATAAATGGTGATAAAAGTATAAAGTAGGGTGTTTAAGGTCAAAGTGAAGAGAAGGGAAGGGATATGAAAGAGTTAGGGAAGAAGGATTTAAGAAAAGACTTCACAATTGATCAGATATGGCATATGGGAAGATAGGGAATGAGAGACGGTCAAGGATGACTGCAAGAGTGTAAAACTTGGTGAATGGAAAAAATGGTCTCAACCAAAAAGCACAAATAAGACATAATAAATTCATTTTTATTCTATCATTTTAGGATTTGGTTGTTCAGACAGATATACATATATAGAGGCATTGCTTAAGAGAATACTTTCCATTGAACATGTATAAAAATGTACATGTTTGTTGCAGCAGTTGTTACCTCAGGATTATCTGCTGTTAATTCTGCAGATCCAGATCATCCTTAATATTCATGCTCAAAAAACCACCACTTGTTGACTGTTATTAATCCATATGATATGTCTGCCAATTGCTCTAGCACTTGCCCCACTGTTCCTGAACTGGTCAGAAGTGGTAAATATGAGGGGTTTTGTTTGTGTTTAAAATGAGGAATGATAAGATATTTGAAGAATTAATAGATAAAACGAGAGACATGAAGTGATTCCAATAAGGAAAATAATGCAAAAAGAAAAAATCTAAATCTTTATTACAACCAAGTAAATAAAGGCTGCAAAATTAGCAGCAAATTTAATGACAAACATGGAAGAGAAAAGGCTTAAAAGGATTGTTATTTGTTATTCGTTCTCTAAGCGGATCATGACTTCAGGAAGGTGATGCCATGACTTGCAAGTAAATTGGATTTAAGTGAGAGTGGGCTGTGCAAACTCACCAGCTTTACTTTCTCCTCAGAAGCAAACTGGTTCCACTGGAAATATATAGATCAGGATGACTGGAGATGGTGCTGATGCAATGGGAGACCATAACATTTTTAAACTAAGACATTTCCTAGGTCCCAATTTGATTGTGATTAAGGCTAGGTAAAGAGAGGTAGGAATATAGAGAATTTATCTCAAATTATGGTAATGCAAGAAGAATTTGGGGAAGTGGGAGAAGTAATGTTTAGGCTCTAGGTTTATTAGTTTTGGAATATATGCTCATGGGTGGGCTGGGGACAACAGTGACATCCTTACTGCTCTGCATTCAGTGATTAATGCTAGATAAAGAAATGAGGCAAAGAATGGCCTCTTTTACTCAGTCCAAAAAAAATCTCAATCTGGGAGGGAAAGACTTTCAGGGTTTCTGGTCAAAACAGAAAGGATGACTATTTGCATTCACTCTGAGAAATCAGGATTGAAACAATGACCCCCTGGGCTTGGGCTAGGACCTATTGTTGGCCAATCAATGAGAGCCAGAGTGATATAGTTTAAAGTCATGTTCCTTGAGAAAGAAATCTAGCCCATAAACCCAAAATATCTTATGAGGTTTCTGAGATAAAAATCAAATTCCTTTGGGCAGAGCACGCACAGTAAAGGGTATGATACCCTATGTGGACAGAGGAAGAGGAGAAGGCGGAAGGCAGGGGAGAAGTGGGAAGGAGAGGGAGGGAAGGAAGGAAGAAAGGGAGGAAGGAAGAAAGGAAGGAAGGAAGGAAGGAAGGAA
>NW_027186473.1:32865078-32911520 GCF_028583685.1 Petaurus breviceps papuanus
CATGGCTTGCAAATGTTAATAAGAACACATCAAAAATACTATATAAAAATCAATATGAACCAATTCTGTGATTTGGTTTAGAGATTAGTAAATAATAAAGTAGCAGACACATTTATACTTATACACAGTATGTTTGTTTATCTCAGATTGCATATTTTTTGTTGTTATTGTTATTAAGACCGGGTCTACCTATCATACTTAGAGTAGAAGTACAAGGACTATTCATGCTCCATTTTCCACTCTGCTCCTCATTGAAGGTTTTATTTGCTCTGTTTTCTGGCTTATCTAGTTTACCCCTACTTAAGCAACTTGGTGTTTTCTGTCCCTAGTATAATCCCAGGGGCTCAACATATCAATGCTGAATATAATGCAGACAAATGAATAGCTAGACCAACTGAAGATCAGAACACCTGAGCTGAAGAGATCCATCAGGTTCAACAATTTTTTAGCAGGAAATTTAAGTTTATGTTTCCATGTCCAGCTTAATTTTTTTAATTGATTATCATTTGAGTTTTTAGGTAGTTCTTCATAAATGTAAACATGTTCATTTGTCAATAGAATACAATAATACACCTAAGTTCTAATTAGTGTAAACAATGAATTTATGAAATGATAAAATGAAATTGAGGTCACACTATTTGAAGTTATATTTATCTAAAATATAATAATTATTCCATCGAAATAGAAATATTCAATGTGAATTCAAACAATGTTACCTAAAGCATTTTTTTTCATTCACATGAGTCAAGACCAAGCTATACCACAATGTATTTGTTACTTGAACATTTAGCCCATGAGATTATTAAACATGAGATTATTAACATTCTTCTTGTCTCTTGAGGTGACATGATTTTGTTAATGATTTATATTCTATAATAATAGCTGGATTAGAGACAGTTTTAGAGTCTTATTGGAGATTCTAACATGATTTAGTGGGAAAAGCACAGAGGTTGGAGCCAGCAGATATTGATCCAAATACCGGATCTATAATTTAACTTACTACATGTGTAACAAGGGATGTTGTAATTCAACAAACATTTATAAAATGTCTAGCTTTTTTTCAAATGACTGGAGATAAAAAGGCAAGAATAAAACAATCCCTTCTACAAAGAATCTTCAAATCTACTTGCCAAGTCAGTTGTGACCCCAAGATCAAATTTCCTCATTTTAAAATAAAAGTTGAACTTGATTATGTCTAAGTTGATTTTCTGTTCAATATCATATTTTTCTCCAATGAGATGTCATCCATGTAATTAAAAATATATAAAAGGAGTTGTTGAAATGAGAATCTATGTTTAAAAGAAAAGAGAAAGAAAAATTAAACAAAGTCACAGGTTTTATCATCCCATTTCCAAAAAGTTGATGTCTCTAGTTGCAGGTGAAAAAAGTAATTTTCATCATGACCATGAAAAACATGTCACTCAACCTAGATACATTCATTAGTAAGGTATCAGAGATCTCCAATGTATCCTTTAATTTTAAAAATTAGCATGATGGCATATACAGCAACTCAGAGTAGTGAAAAATCTCAAGTTTACTCTATATGAGGGTGATTATTAGGATCAGAATACAGTTAGCTTAGTGAAAGAGAATATTTAAAGAGAAGAGGCTTGGTATCTCTAAGCATTTGAAAAATCAATTTTTAAAGAATATATTAAGACTGTTCCATGTGGTTCTGAAGGATAGAATCAAGAAAAAAGAATGAAAGTGTCACAAAGTTAAATTTCACAAAGATAAGTAGTAGCATAAGCATGCTAAAAAGTATTTTAACAAGTGCTGTCCAGAAGGGAAAACATACATACATGTGATAGACTTCTTTGATTAACGAGTATTATTTACATTTTCTTCATTACTTTCTTAAGTTCAGACAATCAATGAAAAAAATCAAGCCCTAATTTTTAGAGTTTACCAAGTTCTGAGGTATAAATGCTCATTTTAAAAGTTTAACAATTGCCTCTTGCTAGCTCCAGTAAACCCCTCCATCTATAATATATTAGATGGGGTTGTCTTGGGAGGGTGTGTTTCCCCTCAATGGAGTCTTTAAAGTGGAAACTAGGAGTCTAGCTACTTGCCATGATATTTTGTATTCAATTTGAAATAGATGATTATTAAGATGACTTCCAAATTGATATCCCAAATATTTTTGTGCATTACTTCTAAACATTATGTAGAAATAAACATACAATCAGAACATAAGGCGCTTTTTAAGAAAAAAAAAACATTAAAAAAACTCCATAACAATCCTCCAAATATCACGGGCTTCTTTATTATAACATAAAATATTTTATTAGTTTTTGCTCACGGTTTTTTTTTTCTCCTGAGAAATCAGGTGTACAAGGATGAGTACAAGGAATGATGTAATAAATATCCACAGCTGTTCAACATTATTTTTTTCTGTAAAGCCCCAGTGATTAAACACCACTTTGAGAAATGAGAAAAGTATTAATATTCACAGGTTAAGCTGAACAAATGTCAATAATATCAGAAGTAAATCATTCTTTGAAACTTGATAGTGAATTTAAATAAAATAATGCATCCAGCTTTTTAAAAAAAATCAAAGGGGAATACAGAAAGCTAATCAGGACCCATAACTATAGAGTGTAATTCTCATCTAATGAACCTGAGAAATATCACTAACTATATATTCTGGAGCCATGTATATTTGCTTTCAGATTACTCTCTGATCAACTTGGTATTTTTGGATGCAAATGAGTCAGCACCAACATTTACCCTATCCGGCCTTAAACAAAACAGGAGGACTCATGAGGATGGAATTCACACTTTGCAAATGTTAAAGGAATAAAGCATCTGGAAAAGACTTTAAATAGGCACCAATAGAATTTGTCCCAGAAGGCATTTTGTAAAAGCTAAAAAGAAGTTTGTTATTCAAAACTTAATAAATTATATATGGTAAATTGGTTAGAGCAAGTCATATTCTATGATGATCCTGCAAAGCACCTTTGGTTTTTATAAAATGAAAATAAACATATATTTTGTGGATGAGTAAGAGTTGTAGATATACACTCCAGTAGTTATACTTATAATATAACAGATACACACAAATACAGACATACACACACACACACACACACACACACACATGCACAGGCATGCACATGCACTCATATATTTTAATTTGTGGTAGCAAAAGTTTATATAAGTTATCACAGACAAGAAAATCTTCATTTGAATAGAACAGAGAAATCATATTGATGAATCCCTGTTCATAAGGTAGTTTTAATAGATCAACTCTTACCTTCAAGCACTATATATATATATAAAATGTGTGCGTGCTAAAATATACATACACCTACAAGTGCTTGCTCTGCTGTTCAGGTAAAGAAGTATATAGTTTCTTTTCAAGTGGATATTTTCCTGGGGGGTAAATAATTCATTTCTTTAAAATAAAACTATTATTATGAAGATGAGAACAATAATTAAAAAAAAACAAAATTTACACAATCATCTCTTTGTAAATTAGGAAAATATAGACGTTCATATCGTTATCACTAAACATTACTCTCTTTATTCCTTTGAAAATAACAGCAATCCTCATTTTTATAGAAATCTGTTTGTAAAGTGATTTCTTCCTAACAAGCATCAATTGTTATTGTTATTTGACAAATGGGGAAACTGAGAGTGATTAAGTGATTTGTGAAAAAAATGCACAACTAAGAAATATCAGAACAGAGATTTAAATGCAATTCCTTCTTCATTTCAAATTGATAGAGACTTCTATTGCACCATGCTGATTCCCATATTTGTTGTAGTTAAAATGTACCACTGAGTTATTACTACTCTATTTTTCTATGAAATAAATTAAAATAATGTTAATATTATCTTGTGGTAATCATTTGTTTTGAAAATATTTGAAAAGAGAAAAGGACAGGAGATGTCAATTTGAGAGTTGCTTCGATAGAGATGGGAGTAAAAGCCATGCAATACATACTCTTTTGAATGAGGATGCAAAGGAAATGGAAGGAAAGGAAACAGAAGAGAAGAGAGGGGAGCGAAGAGAAAGGAAAGAAATTGAACATTGATTGGGTAATGGACATATTTATGATGCAGAAGAATGAAATGAAATCTATAAAAAGATCTCAACGATGAAAACAAAGTTGACCTGAAATATACATAGGAGGCCTATAGGAGAAGCAATTTTAATGACAGAGGGAACAGCTAATAGTTTGACATATTGTAGAAAGCCCAGGAAAATTAGGAAATTTGAGAAAATTAGTTTTCCACTTAGTCACATGAGCATCATGGGTAAAAGAGTGGAATTTTTGGTAAATCCTTTTTGTTGAAAAGGAATAGAAACCAGATTGAAAAATTGTTAATGAAGCAGTTAAAATAAAGTTAATAATGCATTTTAAATGGTTTTAGATTTTATAAACTTCTGTATATGTATAAACTTCCCTCCCTTTATTGATATACTTTATCCTGTACTCATATAATCTGTTTCCTTACATTTTCCCATCAGTCACACTCTCCTATTATTCATTCCTTCTTTCACTAGCTCCTTTCCCATTGTTTACAAATATGCTCTGATCTCCATCATACAAAAGAACAACTATACCTTATTGCTAAAAAAATCCTTCTCTTAAATTTATGATTCTCTCAAACTTTCTAAACTTAAGCTTTCTATTGTAGAAAAGATGAAACTGTCTGCAATTATTGCTTATAATTTTCATTTCCTACAACTCAAACTTTTGTAATCAGACTTCCCATCTTATTCAATTGTAATAGCTATTTACAAATGATCTCTTTTTATCTCTTCTTTTTATTATTCTTAAAAAACAATAGGTATGAACATGGCAATATGAAAAATAACTGAGAAAGATAATTTGATGTGAAACTCTGATTCCCCTCTATGTCCAGCCTATTTCTTTAAACTCCATAAAATTCAATTTGTTGGTTTCAAAATTGTCCTGGTTGTCTGTGCCTCCCTCTGAATCTCCTCCTGTCAGACTTGATCAAATCACTCTCCTGCTCAAAAAGTTTAAGGGATTTCTTCAATGCCTCTAGGATAAAATACACACTCTTCTGTCTGTCATCTAAAGTCTTTTACCATCTGCCTCCAACCTTTTTTTCTGGACTGATTTCAAATTGTGCTCCATGTATTGTATGTTCTTGCCAAACTGTCTTGCTTGTCTCTCCCCAGGCAAACATCCTTCTCTTTCCTTTACATCAGTTGTCCTCTATGCTTAAATGTCTTCCTTCTTTAGCTCTCCTTCACAGAAAATCTAGGTTTCACTTTTAGGCCTATATCTCACAGACACACACAAAAAAGGAAAGGACCTATGTGTACAAAAATATTTCTAGAAACTCTTACTGTGATGGCTAGGAATTGGAAATCAAAGGGATGCCCCTCAATTGGGGAATGGCTAAACAAGTTGTGGTATATGATTATGGTGGTATATTACTAGCTATAAGAAATGACAAGTTGGGTGATTTCAGAAAAAACCTGGAAAGACTTACATGGTTTAATGTAAAATGAAGTGAATAGAACCAGGAGAATGCTGTGCACAGTAACTGAAATATTGTTCAATGAAAAACTGTGAATGACTTAGCTATTCTTAGCAATGCAATGATCCAAGGCAATCCCAAAGGATTCATAACAAAGCATACTATCCACCTCCAGAAAAAAGAACTGATATTTTTTGAATATAGACTGAAGCATGTTATTTTTCACTTTCTTTCTTTCATTCTTATTCTTTTATCCCAGTCTTCTTACACAAAATGATTACATGTTAAAAAATTCACATTTTTTAAAAATGAGTTCCAAATTCTATCCCTCGGTCCCTCCTTGACATGGTAAGCAGTCAGATATTGCTTGTACACATGCCATCATGTAACATTTCCATATTAATTTTTTAGCATGTAATTGGATGGAGATAAAATATATTAAATTTCAAAAAAGAATAAAAAACGGAAGTAAAAAAAAAGAAAATCTAGGTTTTTCCAAAACTCAAGCCAAATATCACTTTCTATAGGAGGCCTTTTTTGATTTTCCTTCTTTTCATGCTCTTCCTTTAATTCAGTCATTTACTTTGCATTTACTTTTTGTGTACTTATGTACATAGATATTCATATAATAATGTTGTTTCCCCAAGAATGGCTATAAACTTCGTGAGGGTAGAAATTGTTTTATTCAATTCTTTTTATGTGTTGTACAAATTAAAATGCATTTAAAAGGAAAGAAAACATGGCAAAGCAAAGCCATTCACACAACCAGTGAACTCTCAACTGCTAAATCAGATGACCTCCTTATAGTTTACCTTCCCTTATCTATTTGCACTATTTGACACCATTGTCCATCTCCATCTTCTTCAAGACATTCTCTCCTTGGCTTTTCATGACAGTATTCTCTCTCAATATTCTACCTGTTAGGATATTCTTCAAACATTTTGATTGATCATCATCCATTTCCAACTCCATATTCATGCATGTACACCAGAGCTATTCCCTAGGCTCCTATATTCTCCCAAAAATCTCTCCCTTGACAAATTTATTACTTCTCATTGATTCAATTAATATCACTACACAGATGACTCCCATATATGTATATCTATACCTTGTCTTTCACCTAAACTGTGAATTGTGCATACCATCAACATATCAAAAGAATAATTTATTGCCCTTCCCATTCAGACCCCTAAAACTTGTCCTTTTTCTACTTTTTCCTTGTTCTTGGCCTAGCTGTCTGACTCCTCCGCTGATTTCTTTCTTGACTCCACATCTTGACTTCTAACTCCTAATGCTGCCTAAGGTTCTTTTCTGGGCTCTTGTTTCTTCTTCTTCTACCCTCTCTCTTTCTTGGAAATCTCATTAGCTTTCGTGGGTTTTTCCTATCTTCTCTAAAGAGAGAACTCCCAGATGTATATATCCAATGCCAATTTCTTCTATTAAATCCCATATCACCAATAGCTTATTAGACATTTCAAACTGGAAATATTAGAGTCATTTTAAACTAAACATGTCTAAAATTGAACTCATCATTTTCCTCCTAAAGCATTATTTTGAACTTCTTTATTTTTGTTGAAGAAACACATTCTTCTAGTGAATTAGTTTAATAAATGTGTTATTACTTTGAATTTCTCACATCACCATACATTCAGTCTGTTGCCTAGTCTTGTCATTTTACCTTTTCAATGTCTTGTATATCTGACTACTTTCCATTTGCATAGCTGTTTCCACCAGCCAGTTCATACCTACATCACCTCTCATCAAAGAAGAAATTTAATTGCTCTCCCTGATTCCTGTTTTGTTTTGTTTTTTTCTATTCAGTGTCTCCTACATACTACAAACTTCTCTAAAATAATGTTCCTTAATTACAGATTTGAGAGATTTATTATAGATGCATTTTCATATAAAATCACCTTCAGTGGTTTCTTATTGCCCTCCAGATAAAACATAAACATCTCCATTTAGGGAAAAGAAAAAATTGCATTTATAGAGTGACTATTATGTGTCAAGTATCATGTTGAGTTGTTTTCCTATTTCAAATATTTATTTTTATGTTCCATTTAAGTGTAAAAAAATTACATTTTCCCCTTTATTTGGAGTTTCAAACACTCTCTGTCCCAAATTCCCTTTTATCCTCATTGAGAAAGCAAGAAGTAATATGTAGGTTTTTCATGTGCAGTCATACAAAATATTTCCACATAAATCGTGTTATGAAATAAAAAAGAACACAAAAAGAAGAAAAACTAAAGTTTCTTTTTACAAAAATGTTTTAATCTGGATATTCTGGAGGTCCAAAGGATATAAGATTAAAACCAAAAATCACCTACCTAGCAAAACTGAGTATAATATGTCAGGAGAAAATATGGATACTCAATGAAATACAGTATTTTCAAGCATTCTTGATGTAAAGAGCAGAGTTTAACAAAAATTTGACTTTCAAATACAAGACTCAAGAGAAGAATGAAAAAGTAAAAAGGAATTTATTTAGAGCTGATCTATTTGTGTTCCTACATGGAAAGATGATATTTGTAACTTATAATAAACTCATTTTTTTAAATATTAGGATAGTTGAAGGGAGTATGTATGTATGTATGTATATCTATGTGTCTATGTGTATAAGTGAGCATATGTGTGTGTTTATGTGTGTGATATGTGTGTATATGTATATATAGATAGAGGACACAGGGTGAGTTAAATGTGAAGGGATCATATCTAAAAAATAAAATTAACAGGTGAACGAGGAATATATTGGGAAAAGGGAGATATAGAATAGGGTAAATTATCTCACATAAAAAGGGCAAGAGGGAGCTGTTACAATGAAGGGGAAGAGCAGGGAGGTGAAAGGGAATTAATCAACCTTACTTTCATTAAATTTGGCTTAAGGAGGGAATAACTTAAACAATCAATTGGGTATCTTACCC
The DNA here is from genome assembly GCF_028583685.1 of Petaurus breviceps papuanus. Lineage (NCBI taxonomy): Eukaryota > Metazoa > Chordata > Mammalia > Diprotodontia > Petauridae > Petaurus > Petaurus breviceps. Next base: position 32,873,463 of record NW_027186473.1, read on the forward strand.
TACAGGAAAATGGGGTAGGAGAGTATAAGGGGAGAAAAAAGAAGGGAGGGCATATTGGGGGAGGGGGTAAACAAAATCAAATATTTTGAAAAGGGGTAGGTCAAAGGAGAAAACAGAATAAATGAGGGATGGCACATAATGAGGGGAAATATGGTTAGTCTTTCAAAATAGGAGTACTACAGAAATATTTTGCATAACTGCACATGTATAACCTATGATTGAACTGCTTGTCTTCTCAATAGCAGTGGGTGAGGAGGGAAGAAGGCAGAGAATATGGAACTTAAAGTTTTAAAAAACAAATTTTAAAAATTTGTTTCTACATGTAACCAGGAAATAAGGTATACAGGCAATTGGCTATAAAAATCCATCTTGTCCTACAAGAAAGATGAGGGGAGTTAAGGGAACATGGGGGCCTAGAAGAGAAGGCAGATTAGGAGAAGGGGAAATCATTGTGCTTGCCATCTTGGGTTAGGAGTAGGGAAGAGATGGGGAGAAGAATTTGGAACTCAAAATCTTATGGAAAAGAATGTTGAAAACTAAAATAAAATTTTAAAAATTAAAAAAAACATTTTAATCTGAACTAAGGCTTCATTAGTTCTTTCTCTGGATGTGGATAACATTTTTCATTGTAAATCCTTCAGATTACTGAATTGCTGAGAATAGCTGTTATTCACAGTTGATCATCATACAATATTCATCTTACTGTGTGGAGTGTTCTTCTGATTCTGCTCACTTCACTTTGTCTCAATTCATGTAAGTCTTTCTGTGTTTTTCTGAAAGCATCCTGATAATCATTTCTTATATACTAGTTTTCCATCACAATCCTATGGCACAATTTCTTCAATCATTCTTTAACTGATGGTTATCACCTTGATTTCAAACTCTGGAACAACAAAAATGCTGCTGCTACAATTTTTTCATAGAAGCCATTTTTTTACCTTTTGTAAAAATAAATTTCTTTGGCATACCATCATAGTAGGGTTATTTCAAAGTTAAAAGATAGGCAAACTTTTAGAATTGTATGGACATCATTCAAAATTGCTCTACAGAATGACTGGATTATTTCACAACTCCACTGAGAGTTCATTTGTGTCCCAATTTTTCCACATCCTCTTCAACATCTGTCATTTTCCTTTTCTGCATATTAATCAATTTGATAGATGTCATTGGTTCAATTACCATCAGCATGCAGAAAAATAGCATATGTATGTGTAGATAGATATAGATTATGTATGTATATATGTATGCATACATAAGTATATGTGTGTATGCATGTGTATATGTGTGTGCATACATGAACACACACATATACACTCATGAACATATGTAGAAATAGAACTATGTAGATATATTTGTGTGCACACATATACAAACATATATGTATAGCTATGATTATAGATATACACAAATGTGTATATATAACTACTTCTATATATCTATAACTATATAGATATACATATATAGTTACATATCTATCTATATATAACTATATAGATATACATATATCTATTAGATATGGAGATAGATAGATGTTTATATCTATCTCTGACTCTATATCTATCTATATCAACATCAATCAATATCTCTACCTATAGATATAGATATAATATAGATATAGATTCTTTCAACTATCGTAAAATTCGGGAAAGTCTCATGATTTACAGATATCATATTTCCAGGTAAAAATGTAAAGAGTTCAACTTTGATAAGTTCCTTATGATTTCTCTTTCCTGTTTGCCTTTTCCTGTTTCTCTTGATTCTTATATTTGAAAGTCAAAATTTCTACTCATCTCTGTTCTTCTCATCAAGAATACTTGAAAGTTCACTATTTCATTAAATATCCCTATTTTCCCCTGAAGTATTATACTGAGTTTTGCTGAGTAGGTGATTCTTTATTTTAATCCTGGATTCTCTGACCTCCAGAGTATCATATTACAAGCCCTTTGAGGCCTTAATGAGCCCCTATTTAAACTGTTAGATTTTGTGTTATTCTGATTGTATTTCCACAATACTCAAATTGTTTCTTTCTGACTGCTTGGAATAATTTCTTCTTGACCTGGAAACTCTGGAATTTTGTTATAATACTTCTAAGAACTTACTTTGGGGATCTTTTTAAAGAGGTAATTGTTAGATTCTTTCAATTTCTATTTTACTTACTGGTTCTAGAATATTAGGGCAGTGTTCTTTGATAATTTCTTTAAAGATGTTCCTCAGGATTTTTTTTATCATAGCTTTCAGGTAGTCAATAATTTTTAAATTATCTCTCATGGATCTATTTTCCATGTTAGTTGTTTTACCAATGAAATTTTTACCTTGTCTTCCATTTTTTTCACTCTTTCACATCTGTTTTATAATAACTTCATTTCTCATAAACTCATAAGCTGCCATTTGAGCCATTCTAAATTTGAAGGAATTATTTTTTCAATGAGTCTTTGGATTTCCTTTTCCATCTGGCCAATTTGACTTTTTAAGGCATTCTCTTCCTCATTAGCTTTTTGGATATGTTTTGGCTTTTCAGTTACTCTATTTTTATCGTGTTATTTTCTTCAGTATTTTTGGGGTCTCCTTTAGCAAGCAGTTGATTCATTTTTCATGTTTTTTCTTTCAAGACTCTCATTTCTCTTCCCATTTTTTTCTCTTTTTCTCTTATGGGATTTTCAAAATCCTTTTTGAGCTCTTTGATAGCCTGTGACCAATTCATATTTTTCTTGGATGTTTTTAATGCAGAAGTTTTTATTTTTAATTAATATGTTTTTTTTTTTTTTACTTTTTGCTTACAGGATTCAATTCCACAATTCCTTGAGTTTCACATTTTGTCCCCCTCCCTCAGTTCCCCCCCATGGCAGCATATAGTCAAGGATAGGATCTATAACTACTTTCACATTATATATTAGTCAGGTTATAAAGACAAATTGTATCAGATGGAATGAAAAATGGTAAAGAGGACATAAAACCAAACAAGAAAAGGGAAAAGATCAGGTATTTTGCTTCCTTCTGGATATAAACTCAGTTCTTTCTAGTTCTTTCTCTGGATGCACACATCGCTCTCCATCATGAGTCTTTTGGGATTGACTAATATCACTGCATTGCTGAGAAGAGTCCAGTCTATCAAAGCGGGTCATCACACATACGTTGTGTCTGTAATTGTGTACAAATTTCTATTGGTTCTACACTTCTCATTCGGTATCAGTTTGTATAAGCCTCTCCAGGTAAATATGAAGACTGTCTGCTCCTTGTTTCTTATAGCACAGTAGTATTCCATAACATGCATTTACCACAACTTGTTCAGCCATTCCCCAATTGATGGGCACCCCCTTAATTTCCAATTATTTGAAACCACAAAAAGGGCTGCTATAAACATTTTTGTACATATGGATCTTCCTCCTACTTTTATGAACTCTTTGGGATATAACCCTAGGAGTGGAATTGCTGAGTCAAAGGATATGAAAACATTCATAGCCCTTTGGGTATAATTCCAGATTCTTCAACAGAAAGGCTGGATCAGTTCACAACTCCACCAGCAATGCATTAGTGTTCCAATTTGTCCACATCCTCTCCAGAATTTGTCATTTTCCTGTTTTGTCATCTTAGCCAATCTGATTGGTGAGATATGGTACCTCAGAGTTGTTTTGATTTGCATTTCTCTAATCAATAGTGATTTAGAGCATTTCTTCATGTGCTTATAGATATCTTTAATTTCTTTCTCAGAAAATTGCCTGTTCATATCCTTTGACCATTTATCAATTGAGGAATGACTTGTATTCTTATAAATTGCACTCAGTTCTCTGTATATTTTAGAAATGAGTCCTTTGTCAGAGACTTAGGTTGGAAAGGTTCTTTCCCAATTTCCCACCTCCCTCTTAATCTTGGTTGCATTGGATTTGTTTGAACAGAAGATTTTCAATTTCATGTAGTCAAAATAATCCATTTTACATCTTATAATATTATTTAATTCTTGTTTAGTCATAAAGTCTTTCCCTCTCCACAAATGTGACAGGTAAGTTATTCCTTGTTTCCTGAGATTGCTTATAGCATCAACCTTTATACCTAGATCTTGCACCCATTTAGACTTGATTTTGGTATATGGTGTTAAATAATGGTCTATGCCCAGTTTCTGCCATACCATATCCCAGTTTTCCCAGCAGTTTTTGTAAAATAGTGAGTTCTTATCCCCAAAACTAGGGTCTTGGTATTTATCAAACAATAGAGTACTATAGTCGTCGACTTCTGAATCTTCTGTGCCTAATCTATTCCATTGATCCACTCTGCTATTCCTCAGCCAGTACCAAGTAGTTTTGATGACTGCTGCTTTATAATACAGATTGAAATCTGGTATAGCTAGTCCCCTTTGCCTAGCATATCTTTTCATTAATTCCTTTGATATTCTGGACTGTTTATTCTTCTAAATGAATTTTATTACTATTTTATCTAGGTCTACAAAGTAGTTTTTGGTAAACTAATTGGTATGACACTAAATATATAATTTAATTTAGGTAAAATTATCATTTTTATTATATTATCTCGACCCAGACATGAGCAATTGACATTTTTCCAATTAGTTAGATCTGACTTTATTTGTGTGAAAAATGTTTTGTAGTTGTGGTCATATAGGTCCTGAGTTTGTTTTGGCAGGTAGATTTCCAAATATTTTATAATGTCTCCAGGAAATTTGAATCAGATTTCTCTGTCTATCTCTTGCTGTTGAATTTCATTATACTGATGGTTTTCTTAATATTAAATCATCCTTGCATTCCTGGAATAAATCCTACCTGATAAAAGTGTATTACTCTTGAGATAAGTTGCTGTAGTCTTTTTGATAATTATTATTTAGAATTTTTCCATCTATATTCATGAGGGAGGTTGGCCTACAATTTTCTTTCTCTGTTTTATCTCTTTCTGATTTAGGTATAAGTACCATATTTGTGTCACAAAAAGAATTTGGTAGGACTCCTTCTTCACTAATTTTCTCAAATAGTTTGTTGAGTATTGGAATCAATGGTTCTTTAAATGTTTGATAGAATTCACTAGTAAATCCATCTGGCCCTGGAGTTTTTTTCCTAGGGATTTGACTGATGGCTTGTTCAATTTCTTTTTCTGAGATGGGGTTATTTATGTAATTTACTTCCTCTTCGATTAATCTGGGCAACTTGTATTTTTATAAATATTCATCCATTTCCCTAAGATTGTAAATTTTATGTGCACACAATTGGGAAAAATAATTCCTAATTATTGTTTTGATTTCCTCTTCTTTGGAGGTAGATTCACTCTTTGCATTTTTGATACTCATAATTTGGTTTTCTTCAAGTATCTATCAATTTTTTTTTGTTTTTCATAAAACCACCTCTTAGTTTTATTTATTAATTCAATAGTTTTCTTAATTTCAATTTTATTAATCTCTCCTTTTGTTTTCAATATTTCTAATTTAGTATTTAATTGAGGGTTTTGAATTTGTTCTTTTTCTAGGGTTTTCAATTGCATGCCCAATTCATTGACCTCCCTTTTCTCTAATTTAATCATGTATGCACTCAGGGATATAAAACCTCCCCTAAGAACTGGCTTTGATGCATCCCACAAATTTTGATATGTTGTCTCAATATTATCATTCTCTTGAATGAAATTACTGATTATTTCTACAATTTCTTGCTTGACCCATTCATTCTTTAGGATTAAATTGTTTATTTTCCAATTAGTTTTTAGTCTGTCTTTCCATGGCCCTTTATTGCATATAATTTTTATTGCATCATGATTGAAAAGAATGCATTTAATATTTCCACCTTACTGCATAGAATTGTGAGGTTTTTATGCCCTAGAACATGGTCAATTATTGAGTATGTGCCATGAACCACTGAGAGGAAAGTATATTCCTTTTTATCCCCATTCAGTTTTCTCCAGAGATCTATCATACCTATCCTCTCTAAAATCCTGTTCACCTCCTTAACTTCTTTCCCGTTTATTTTGAGGTTAGATTTGTCAAGTTCAAAGAGGGGGAGATAAAGGTCTCCCACTAGTATAGTTTTGCTGTCTATTTCTTCCTCTAATTCCTTTATCTTCTCTGAATTTGGATGCTATACCACTTGGTGCATATATGTTAAATAATGGTATTGCTTCGTTCTTGTCCTTCCTTATCTCTTTTAATTAGGTCAATTTTTGCTTTTGCTTTATCTGAGATATGGATTGCTACCCCTGCTTTCTTTTTTTTACTTTAGCTGAGTCATGATATATTTTACTCCAGCCTTTTACCTTTACCCTGTGTGTATCCCTCTGTTTCAGATGTGTTTCTTGTAAAAAGCATATTGTAGGATTATGTTTTCATATCCATTCTGCTATCCATCTCCATTTTATGGGAGAGTTCATCCTATTCACATTTACAGTTATGATTGTTATCTCTTTCTTTCCCTCCATCCTATTCCCGCACCTGTAATGTTCACATTTTCCCCCCTTCTCCCTTACCCCTTAATAGTTTTCCTTTTGACCACCGCCTCTCTCAGTATTCCCTTATCAGCCCCCCCTTCCTTTTCCTCCCCTTTCCCCTTACTTCTTCCCTCCCTACTAACCACCCCCCCATTTCATAGCCCTTTCCTCCTCCTATTCCCATCTCCTCTTTCCCTCTAAAATGATACTTTTTGTCTTTCTTCTACATAGAGTCCTATGCTTAACCGGTTGTTATTCCCTCCTTGTAACAGAACCAATGAGGGAAAAGCGCATATGATTCCCATCTCCCTCTCTTCTTTTCCTCTTCTATGCTGTTTTTATGCCTTTTTGTGTGGCATAATTTACCCTTTTCCACACCATTCATTTCCTTTCTTCCATTGCAGTCCCTTTGTAGCCCTTAATAAGATTTCTTTAATCATCATTTTGTGTATTTTATACTCATACCCTCTACTTGTCTATAACCAGTTTGCTCTTATCAAATAGCAGGGTCTGTGTGTGTTTTCCTTGTTTACTTTTCTACGTCACTGTTGCATCTCATAATTGGAGGTTGAATTTTCCTTTGAGTTCTGGCTTTTTTATCAAGAAGGTTTGGAACTCAGTTATATCGTTGAATGACCATCTCTTTGCCTGGAAAAATATGATAGGTCTTGCTGGGTATATGATCCCTGGTTATAACCCAAGTTCTTTTGCCTTCCAGAAAATTGTATTCCATTGCATCTGATCTTTCAGTGTAGAGGCTGCCAAATCCTGTGAGATCCTCACTGTGGACTCTCAATATTTGAATTGTTTCTTTCTGGCTGCTTGAAGTATTTTCTTTTATCTGGTAGTTCTTGAATTTGGCCACAACATTTCAAGGACTTTTCAGTTTGGGATCTCTTTCAGCAGGTGTCTAGTTGATTCTCTCGATTTCTATTTTACCCTTAGGTTCTAGTATCTCAGGGCAGTTTTCCTCAATGAGCTCTTGGAGAATGTTGTCCAGGCTCATTTTTCCATCATGATTTTCTGGTAGCCCTATATTTCTCAGATTATCTCTCCTGGATCTGTTTTCCAGGCCAGTTATTTTTTCTTTGAGGTATTTTACCTCTTTTTCTAATTTTTCATTCTTGTTGTTTTGTTAAACTAATTCTTGGTTCGTCATAAAGTTATTTGTATCAATTTGGTTGATTCCAGTTTTTAGTGAATCATTTTCCTCGATTAATTTTTGGAGCTCCTTTTTAATATCATACACTTTTCTTTTTAGAGAGATGTTTTCTTCATTATAATGTTTTTCTAATTCTGCTATTTTGGTTTTGAGAGAATTATTCATTTTGTCTTCTATCTCTCTCATTCGGTTTTCAAAGTTCCTTTTGATCTCATCTAGGAGAGCTTTCTGTCTTTGGGACCCATTCCCTGTTGATGTTTCAGCTGTGGGTGTGGAGTCCACATTGTCTCCCTCTGAGGATAGTAGGACTCCAGGGTCTTTGTCTTGTAGTCTGCTTTCTACCCATTTTGAGGCAGGGCCCTAGTCATGCCTTTCCTCTAGGAATCCCAAGCCTTTACTGTAGAGGGTTTTGCCCTGGGGCAATAGTTACTGTGTTTTCAGGACCGGGGGAAGAGTTGGAGCAGGTGAGGTTCACTCTGTCATCCTGGTCTTTGGACGTCCTGATAGGGGTTTATGTTTTTTTTTTAATTTCTGGGCTATGAAGTAGTAGCCCCAGGAGTATTTGCTGTCCAGGAGAGGGGTCCCCTGTATTTGGTTCCTCTTTTGCTATTTCCAGTCCCAGCCCTTGTGGTTGGTGGGACGACTTGCCCTCCAATTTGATCAGGCCCTTTCCAGGTCTGCCTCTGCCGGCCACACTTTCTAGACCTGCTTATGCCAGCTGTGCCTTCCAGGCCTGCCTCTGCGTCTGCAAGCCGCGCCTTCTGGGCTTCCCTCTTAATGCAGGAGTTTTAACTTTGTTGTTTTCTTCTGGTTCTAAGTTTCATCTTCATCACAAAAGAAAGATTTTATAATCTGATTATTTTTCCTCTCTTTGCTCATTTTCTCAGCCAATTACTTGACTTCTGAGTTCTTTGCATGGTAAGAACTCTACTTCCATCCAGAGTGGAGAGAGCTTTCTCCCAAATTTCTGGGTTTTTTTGCAGCTGTTATCAGAGCTATTTCTAGGTACCTGGCTCAGAACAATGAAGAGAACTCCTTTTCCATAGTCATCACAAGCTCTGCCATGACTGTGATCCTCTACACCCCTACACTGCCACTCAAGACTGTGACCTAGATCCAGGCTGGGCAAAGAAAAAGAATCCTGCCTCAGTGCCAGCAAAGAGAGTCCTGCCATTGTCTTATGATGAGCTGCTTGGCTCCCTCATCATTTGTGGACCTGGAGATCTGGCAGCCACTACTGCTGCTGCCACCTCTGTGGCCTGGGGCAGGGGTCAGACGATGCTCCTTTCTCACCCAGGTCCAGTAAAGTTTCCCCCAGACTTTTTATTTTCTCTTTGATTTTTTTTTGGTTGCAACATCAGGAATCCTTCAAAGTTTCCAGTGATTCAATCCCTTGAGGTTTGCTCTGGTCAGTCTGTTTCAGAATATAGCACATGGTACTGCAGTTAGCTGTCAGGCAGGGGTGATAAACCCTACCAAGCTCTCTTCCCCCGGAGATGTGTTTTGCTCTGTCACTTTGTGGGTTCTGCAAGTCCAAAATTTGTTTAAAGTAATTTTCCACAGGTATTTAGAGGTTTTAGGGGGCACAAGCTCAAAGAAGTTCCTGCTTTCTCTCAGCCATCCTGGCTCTGACCATGATTTACTTTTGAAGCTTATTTTTGTAGAAAAGCATGAGGTGCTTGTCTACATCTAATTTCTTTTACATTATTTTCCATTTTTGTAGTTTTTTTTCCCTAAAATGAGGATTCCTTATCCCACTAGCTGACATATCTGGGTTTATTGAATACTGAAACATTAGATACAATTTATTCTCTATGTTATATACCTAAATGACTTCACTGATTCATTTATCTATTTTCAACCAGTATGTGATTGTTCTAATAATCATTGTTTTAGATTGAGATTTAGTTTGAAATCTGGTAACTTCCATTCTAATCTTTTTTTTTTATTTCTTTTAAGATTCCTGATTTTAAATATATATGTATGTATGTATGATAGGTATATCAATTAGTGGACCCTTAAATAGTCATAGTCATTCTAGAAAGAATTTAGAAGCATACATACATACACACAAACACACACACACAAATTACTAAATAACAAAGAACTCAACACACCCTCCCACATAATCCAGGACTGTGCACAAAGGAGATCAAAGAAAGAAGGAAAAAAAAGTATAGGTCCAAAAATATTTATAGCACTTCTAAAAAAGTTGAAAAGCAAAGGGATGGCCATTAATTGAGCAATGACTAAAGAAGTTGTGGTATAGTAATATGTTAGATTACTATAATTCCATAAGAAATGAGGAAATTGATTTGAAAAAAAAAACTTATGAAGACTTTTATGAAGTGGTGCAGAATTAAATAAGCAAGACCCAAAGAATAATTTAACTGCAACAATATTATAAAAATGGACAATCTTAAGACTTTTATAAATTTATAAAAAGTGAAATGAAAATAGTAAAATATAAACAATTACAATGACACCAAAAAGAAACAATTTTGCAAGATGTAAGAAATTGTAATTATAATTCCTATTTCCATGTGAATGATGGTGAAAGATGCTATTTATAACAGAGATATGAAAAATGATGGATTTAGACTTCAGAATGAGTAAGTAATTCACATTTATTTTATGTGTGTGTATGTATGTATGCAGTCATCAAGGAAAATTGTTTATGTTTGTATATGTATTTCTTGTTCTTCCCCTTTTTTTAAATTTTGTAGGAGTGAAAACAATACAAGCTAGATCTCTGTTTGGTTTTGTTTTAATAAGTGATGGGTATTACAGTTATGAAATATTTCATGCACTTTCAAAAGAGTTCACTCAATTACTAGTTCTATTTAGCTGCTTTATTTTGTCATGGGAGACCTCACTGAAGTAGGAGTCATCTGTAATTACTTGTAATGTAAAAATAAACCACTCTACCAAACCCACATATTTCTAAAAAATGCTATATGGTATAGGCTTATTAAGATATATATCTCAGTTGTTTAAGTGAGTTCCCATGAGAATACTGTCCTTAACTGACAAAATCTCAAATCTTTTGAATATATAACTTTCTATTCAAACAAATTTATATGTATCACATGCTTACTTACATTCTCTTTTGGTTGGTTGGCTCCAAATGGAATAAGCAAGATTTTTTTTTCATTAAAGTGATTAAAATATTAAAGATATTTTTTCATTAAAGTGATTAAAAGATTAAATGATTTTTTCATCATATCTTAATAAGCAAATAAAGTATCATAAGTTGCATTTTTTGTGTTCAGACCTTGGAAAAAAATATAACCATATATAAAATTGTAACTCATAAAGATAACATTTTTTACCAAAAAAAATTTAAGCAAGGGTTATTTTGTCAATTCATATAAATTTTTGAATCGATTGAGGATTTTTTAAATTCATTTTTAAAATGCTTTATTAACTTCTGATTTACATCATTCATTTACGTCAGATTTTGAGTTACAAATTTTCTTCCCGTTTTCCCCCTACACCCCCCCCCCAAAAATAGCCAGCCCTAAGGATATCCCCTCTTCCAATCTGCTCTCTCCCATATTTTCTCCCATACCCCTTTTGACTTTTCCAGTGGATCTTTATGCCCCGATGCCTGTATATCTTATTGCCCAATTACATGTAAAATAGTATTAATAATGGTATACACAAACACACACACATATATATATATACATACATACATACATACATACATACATACATACATACATATTTGATTATAAAACTTTGAATTCCCTATTCATTCCCTTCCTCCCTTGTCACCCACCCTTACTGGGAAGATCAGCAGTTCAGTATAGGATGTACATGTGTGGCTAATGCAAAACAATAACATATATAATGTAAAAGACTAACTATATTTCCCTCCCTCCTATCCCACCCCCCACTTGTTCTATTCTCTACATTGATCAGGTCTCTTTTTAAAAGTGGGTGCTTCCAACTTCCCTCCCCCCAGCCTGCCCTCCCTTCCATCATCCACCTTCTCATCCCGTTCCCTGCCCCCCACTCTCGTGTAGGGCGAGATACCCTATTCAGTGTGTATTTCATTCCCTCCTCAAGCCAAATTCAATGGGAATAAGTTTGACTCTTTCCCTTTTCCCTTCCTATTCTTCACCTCCATTGTAACCATTTCCCCTTGCCTCTTCTGTGTGAGATAGTTAACCCTATTCTTTATCTCCCCATCTCCTCTCATTATATTCCTCTCTCACCTCTTAATTTCCCCTTTTAAGTATCATCCCTTCCTGTTAAATTGGTCCTGTGCCCTCTATGTATACCTGTAAACAAGTATACACACATTCTCATATGTATTCATATGTCCATATACCCTCATATATATATGTATATATATATATATGTATATACATATATATTTCTATTCCCTTCCACTACTGAAAAAAGTTTCAGAAGTTACAATTATTGTTTTTCCATGTAGGAATGTTAATAATTCAACTTTGATAGGTTCCTTATGATTTCTTTTCCCTGTTTACCTTCTCATGTTTCTCTTGCTTCTTTTATCTGAATGTAAAATTTTCTGTTCAACTGTGGTTTTTTCAGCAAGAATGCTTGAAAGTCCTCTGTTCCACTGAATGACCATATTTTCCCCTGAAACATGATACTCAGTTTTACTGGGTGAGTGACTCTTGGTTTTAATCCAGCTCCTTTGCACTCCAGAATTTCATATTCCAAGCCCTTTGATCCCTCAGTGTAGAGGCTACCAGATCCTGGGTTATCCTGATTGTGTTTCAAAAATATTCAAATTGGTTCTTCATGTCTGCTTGTAATATTCTCTCCTTAATCTGGGAATTCCAGAACCTGGCTATAATATTCCTAGGAGTTTTCTTTTTGGGATCTTTTTCAGCAGGTGATCGGTGGATTCTTTCAACATCTATTTTGCCCTCTGATTCAAAAACATGAGGGCAGTTTTCTTTGAAAACTTCCTAGAGGATGATTTCTAGGTTCTTACTTTGATCATGGCTTTCAGGCAGTCCAATAATTTTTAAATTATCTCTCCTGGATCTATTTTCCAGGTCAGTGGTTTTTCCCATGACTTATTTCACATTGCCTTCTATTCTTTCATTTGTTTGGATCTGTTTAACAGCATCTTGGATTCTCATTAAGTCGTTAGCTTCCATTTGCTCCAGTCTAATTCTGAAGCCATGATTCTCCTCAGTGAGCTTTTGAGATTCTTTTTCCATCTGGCAAATTTGGCTTTTTAAGGCATTCTTCTCCTCATTGCCTTTTTAAGCCTCTTTTGCCATTTGAGTCCGTCTGTTTTTTTAGTGCTATTTTCCTCAATCAGGCTGTTGACTCTCATTTCATAGTTTTCTTGCATTGTTCTCATTTCTCTTCCCAATTTTGCCTCCACTTCTCTTATCTGCTTCTTAAGGTCCTCTATGGCCTGTAACCAGCTTGTATTTTCCTTTGAAGCTTTTGGTGCAGGAGTTCTGACTTCACTGTCTTATGCTTTCCTCCTTTTTGTCACCAAAATAGGAGTGTAATGTTGGAATCTTCTGTCTGCTTTGTTTCTATTGCCTGATCATGTCACCCCTCAGTCACTTGACCCCTGGGCTTTTTGCCACAGTAGAACTCTGCCACCAGATAGGGGAGCTCCACACGCTCTACCAAGCTGGACACACACACCCCAGGACCTCCACCCTAGACTGCAATCCAGATCCAAGCAGGTTAAAGCAAGAACAATTACGCCTTAGACTGGTGCTTGGTCCCCCTACACTATGCAGACCAGGAGCTGAAGCTGCCAAGTGGCACTTGCTGGCTGTGCTGGTGCCTCAGAGGCTTCTTGCCCTAGGGGGCTAAAGCCAAGCACTCCCACTTACTGGTCCCAAAGTCCAGACTGCACTGACCTCTTACTTTATCCTTCACATCTGTGTGTGGATAAATCTGGGAAAGGCCACAGCTGCTGCTGCTGATCTGGAGTCCCTCTGACCATGCTGGTCAGGCCCACCCTGGGGCTAAAGCCTGAGTGTGAGTCTGCACTTAGCTCCCAGAGCGCTGTGCTAGCTGATTCCTGCTGGCCTGCAGGGCTGTCCTCTGAGGGAGGTTAGCTTGTCTGTGTCATTACGTGGGTTCTGCAGCTCCAAAGTTTGTTTAGAGTCCCCTTTTTACATGGATTGGGGAAGGTGGAAGCCGGAGCAGCGGGGAGGTCATCCTTCTTCTCTGCCATATTGGCTCTGCCCCCACCCATTTTTTTATATCTTGATAGAAATTAAAGAATCATAATTTCAAAAAATAGAGTCCTCCTTTTTCCTTGCATACAAAATTATATGTTGAAACTATTCTTCCAGCTTTTTTTTTTATTTAATGTGAAGAAGTCTGAAAAAAGTCAATTTACAAGGTACAAATTATGGGCAGCTAGGTGGCCCAGTGAATAGAGCACTGGCTCTGAAGTCAGAAGGATGTGAGTTCAATTCTGGCCTCATACACTTAACACAAAAAGTTAGCTGTGTGACCTTGGACAAATCACTTAAACCCAATTGCCCTACCTTTCCCCTCCAAAAAGCAAAAATAAATAAATAAGTAAAAAGCCACAAGCTACTGTTAATTACAGGCATGGTTTGTTGGGGCTATTTTCTGTCTGGAACAGGAGTCTCAATTTGGAACTTTGAAAAATATAGGCCTCTAAGTCACATGTGAAATATAATTCTGGCTTTATATGTTCTGTAAATTTGCCACATCATGAATGCTAAAAGGCGTTATAGAAAAGTAGAATTAAAGGTTATAATTTTATATTTATATATATATTCATATTTAGGTTGAGATAATTTACTCCTCTGAATGCTCTAAATTCATTCTTGGCTATGAAATTAACTGAATATGAAGTCATTTGATAACATTTTCTGCTGCACTGACAGTGGGCATAGTTTCATGTAAATGTTTATTGAATTTCCATATGTAGACTTCTCTTACTTCAATAAAATGTGACTGTGGCAAGCAGAAAGGCCATAAAGAAATGCCCAATGATTATTACAGAATTAATGAGCAATTGCTAATAAAGCACAATATTAGATCTATAAAATATTACATAAGTTTTTTTCTTTAAAATATTGAATATGGTCTTAATCATATATACATACACATATATTAGTATGCGCATATATCTCTCTATATTGGGATAGATATAATAATTTTATATCTATACTATATTACAATATAATAATATTATATTGGGATAGATATAATAAAATATTGGCTATGTAGGCACCAATTTAAATGTAAAAAATGTATGTGTGTATGTATATATACATATATATGTATATAGATATATGAATTCAAGGCATTCTAAAAAGACAATCAGTGGGGCAGCTAGTTGGTGCAGTGAATAGAGCACCGACCCTGGTGTCAGGAGGACCTGAGTTCAAATCCAGCCTAAGACACTTAACACAAAAACTATCCGCATCACCTTGGGCAAGTCACTTAAGCCCAATTGCCCTGCAAATAGCAAAAATAAAGAAATAAATAAAAATAAAAAGACAATTATTATTCTAGATAATTTAGTATATTTCATCAGAAAACTGAACTCTTCAAGTTATCAACAGAGGGTCAAGATGCTAGATATAAAACTTAATTGATTATTGTACATTTTCCTTCTAAGATACTACCTAGTCATTTTTTTTATAGTACCATGGTGTTTTCAATTACAGCACATAATCTCTGAAGAAATATTTTTAGTTGTCTTGCCAGTGCTGCAGTTTAGTTGGAAGGAAATACAAAATTATATAAATTATATGTCTGTATGAGTGTGCATATGCATGTATGTATAAATATCTATAAATATGCTTACAACATTATATTTATATACACGTGCATTTCTGTATATTTATATATATATATATATATGAAATCACACATTCTAAATTTTATTTAACATATTATACATAAACAACATGTTTATGCATTTGATATGTTAGGTTCTTAAGATAAATGTCTTTTTTTTTAATTTTACCGGAATATGTATACTCATTATTTATGGTGACTGGAATTTACTTGATGCTTAATAAATGGTGGTTGAATTGTATTGAGTCAATATATACACAACATGTTTATTTGTGTAGATAAATAGATGATTAGATCTAAAGATCTGTATCAATTTGATTGAATTAATAAATACATATTGACTATGTAAGGTATACGAATGATCATTAAAAAAATAGGAATATGTCTATATGTATCAGTTCAATGAAATTTAAGCATCATTTATTAACCACCTACTAATTTCATGGAAGTCAGATATTTTCTAAGTATGTAGAGTTCAGCAACATAGAAATGCTGCCCCTCTCCCCACCCAAGAACCTCAAATACACTTGGGAAGATATGCCTATTATATAGAAAGTAAATACAGCATAATTTCTGTAAGAGAGTAGAATATATTCCCTTTGAGAAACTACAAAATTATTTTTATTAGAACCAGATATCTATTCCAAGCAAAAGTCTTTTTTTTCTGTCATCATTCTTTTCATTCTTACATGTCTTCAGGTCATGGAACACTGTGATACATAATGCTGGGTATCACACTCAAGAAATTAAAGAGATGCATGGAAGTCATGAACAAGTTACAATGAATTACAAGCAAGAAAGTACAAAGTAATTCTTTTACAAGTATTTCTTCTTTTAATTAAATTTTGTTTATTTTTAGTTTACATCATTCATTTCCACAAGAATTTGAGTTACAAATTTTCTCCCTGTCTTTTCCCTACCCACCACCCAAAACAGCGTTCCCATTGCATACCCCCTCCCCCAATCTGTTCTCTCTTATATCCTCCCCATTCCCTGTCCTACTTTCCAGTAGGTCAAGATTGATCTCCATAACCCAGTGCCTGTATATCTTATTTCCCAGTTGCATATTAAAAAAATAATAATAAAAATATATTTTTAAAGATTTGATTTTAAAACTTTGAATTGCAGATTTGTTCCCTTCCTCCCTCATCACCCACCCTTACTGAGAAGATAAGCAATTCAATATAGGTTGTACATATGTAGCTACACAAAACATTTCCGAAGTGAATTTACTGTGAAAGACTGACTATATTTCCCTCCATCCTATCCTGCCCCCAACTTATTCTATTCTCTACTTTGACCCTGTCCCTTTTCAAAAGTGTGTGCTTCAAACTTCCCTCCCCTCCATCTTCCCCCCCTCTCATCCCCTTCCACCCTACTCTCCTGTTGGGCGAGATACCCTATTTAGTGTATATGTCATTTCCTCCCTAAGCCAAATTCAATGAGAGTAAGGTTGACTCATTCCCTTTTCCCTTCCTGTTCTTCCCCTCCACTGTAAAATTTGATCCTTGTCTCTTCTATATGAGATAATTTACCCCATTCTATCTCTCCCCATCTCCTCTCATTATAATCCTCTTTCACCTCTCAATTTCACCTTTTATGCATCATCCCTTCCTATTCAATTGGTCCTGTGCACTCTGTCTATGTATACCTATACACATATATACACACACTCACATGTGTATACCCTCCTATATAGACATATATGTAGGTATACATATATGTATGTATACATATATATATATACACACACATTTATATTCCCTTCAAATATTCTCATACTGAGAAAAGTTTCATAAGTCACAATTATCATTTTTCCATGTAGGAATGTGAATAGTTCAACTTTGATAAGTTTCTTATGATTTCTTTTCCCTGTTTACCTTCTCATGCTCCTCTTGCTTCTTGTATCTGAATGTCAAATTTTTTCTTCAACTCTGGTTTTTTTATCAACAATTCTTGAAAGTCCTATATTCCATTGAATGATCATATTTTCCCCTGAAACATGATACTCAGTTTTGCTGAGTAGGTGATTCTTGGTTTTAATCCTAGCTCCTTTGACCCCCAGAACATGATATCCCATGCCCTTCTATCCCTCAATGTAGAAGCTGCCAGATCCTGTGTTATCCTGCTTGTGTTTCCACAGTATTCAAATTGTTTTTTCCTGGCTGCTTGTAATATTTTCTCCTTGATCTGGGAACTCCAGAACCTGGCTATAATATTCCTAGGAGTTTTATTGTTTTTTGGGGGGGAGGGAAGGGGGCATTCTTTTTCAATAGGTGATTGGTGGATCCTCCACTTCTCTTGTTTGGTTTTCATAATCTTTCATAAGCTCCTATATGGTCTGTAACCAGTTCATATTTTTCTTGTAAGGTTTTGGTGCAGGAGTTCTGACTTTTTTTTGTTCCTCCTGTTCCATGCTTTGATCCATTTTGTCCCCAAAAAAGAAATCCAAAGTTGGATTTCTGTATTTGCTTTGCTTCACTTGCTTGCTCATAGTGCCACCAAATTACTTGACTTTTGAGTGGTTTGCCATAGTAGAATCCTGCTTCCAGAAAGGAGAGCTTTGTCCCAGATTGCTGGGGTTCTCACAGCTGCTGGAGCTATTAGTTGGCTGCCCTCTCTGAAGGCTCCATAGGCTCTGGCACCTGGTCACACACCCCAGGACCTCCACCCTAGACAGTGATCCAGATCCAGGCAGGTTAAAGCAAGAGCAATTTCCCCTCAGAATGATTGCTTGGTACCCCTACAATCTGCAGGCCACTTGCTCTGGAGCAGGCATGTGATGGTGGCAGTTGCGCCTCAGTCACTTCCTTCTCTAGGGGCAGAAGCCAGAACAAACTCCCTTACCCCCTGTTCCCACAGAGTCCACACTGAACTCATTTTGTCTTTGTCATTTATGGGTTGATAATTCTGGAAACCACCACAGCTGCTGGTGACCCACTCTCCAGAAGTCCCTCCACCTGGCAGCTAGTGAGGGCACCCTGAGGCTAAAACTGCAGGTTCACATAGGGCTGGGCTCTGCTCCCAGTACACTGCAATGGACTCTTCCTGTGTGACTGATGGGCTGCCTTCAGCAGGAGGTTTGTGTCTCTCTGTCATTTTGTGGGTTCTGTAGCCCTAGAGTTTTTTAGAGTCATTTTTATAGGTATTTGAGGTACTTATTGAGGGAGCCTATGGAGTTTTCCTGCTTCTATGCTGTCACCTTTGTTCTGCCTCCTCATTCCACAAGTATTTTTTTAGAAAGAAATGTCAGCAATAAAATAAAAGGTGCTGTCAAATGGCAAAAGCAAGAGCTGTGACAGCTGATGTACAAAATTAATATCCTAAAAATTTCAGTATAACTTGAAGAAGCCCCCTAGATATTTGAGTGGAGAACCACCTATAGAGAGGGCAAGAGCAAGAATCTCCCAGGGTACATAGAATTGGATAAGCTTATTTTTGATTTGTTGTAGGGACTTCCCAGATCAATAAGAAAGCAGACCCATTGATGCATTTGACTATTTGACTATACAAAGCCAATGGTCATAAATTTGCAAGATTTCTTGAGTTTCTGGGGAAGATGTATAATGTAAATTCAAGTCAGAACATCAACCTTCCAGTAACGCTTCCTGAAAATTAAATCTAAAAGTAAGATAAAATGAAAGAAAGGAAGGTTAGCAACCATATTTGATATTTGATTTATAGATTAATGCTTTGATCTATATATGTAACAACAGTACCTTGAACATCTGTCTAAATTGTCTAATTTACATTATATTTATTATTACAAATTCTCTAGGTGCTAATTTAATCATATGAGTGTTTCTTTTTCATAGGATAAGCTCATGTTTTTAAAAATCCTTAGAATAATGACCACCACTACAATTTTTTTTTACCAAATTCTTTCCCCCAGAGTCTGTCAGCAGGCTAAATTAGCATTTATGAAAAAGACAGAAACCCAAATGACCTTGAAAGACATTTTAAAACATAAAATTATCTCCATGATAATGAGTAATATACATAATTCAAATACCTAGCTAGATATTCTTGTACAAGCATAGGGAATTCAGGTTGTTTAGAGACAAAAACTTTACCAATATGAAAAAAACAAGATTTCTGAATTTTAAAATATCTGTACTATTATTTTTAGCAAGATATTCATTTATTTAAAACTAATTTCACTATTCAATTTTCAATGTAAGGAGTTTTTAATTGAAAGGTAGAGATTAAAAACTGGTTTTGGGTGGTGAAATCCAGCTATAAACTATAAAATAGTAATCTAAATATAAAATTATCAAATTTTCTAATCTTCTTAAAAAAACTCTTAAACAGGCATGGTTAGGTGGAGCAGTGAAGAGAACACTGGCAATGGAGTCAGGAGGATATGAATTCAAATTTGGCCTCAGACATTCAATACTTACTAGCTCTGTGACCTTGGTCAAGTCACTTAACACCAATTGCCTTGCCTTCCCCTCTTTAAAAAGGAAAAAAATGCTCTTAAATAAGACAAACAGGGGGGAAAAAACAGAAAATTTTCATTTAGGTACTTATTGATTGCAAGCAAGGGGATCTGAGCAAAATTCAAAAAAATAAGGAATTATTACTTCATAAATTATATGTGTATATATGTGTATGTGTGGGTGTGTGTTTTTTAAGCATTTGTGCTTATTTGAAGTAATATAGAAGATTTCTAAGATGCTACCATTTAATTTTTTTGTTGTTGTTGCTTCAATTACACTTTAGTAAGGTAGAGAGTACAGAGGCAAACAACTCCAGGCAATAAAGGTTGACATTGTAGAAATAGATGTGAGGTGATAGAGGGAGGCAGGCAGTAAGGGGAAGAGAATAGGGAGGGAGAGGTGCACAGAAAGTCACTTACGTAAATGCATATCAAACACTTTGTGACATCTCTGTTCCTCTTTTACAATCTTACTTCCAATTATCATCACCATATACTATCTACTTATAAACTTTTTTCCATGCTAATGTGGGGAGGGAGGTGATCAGAGGTACCAGAACAACATGCAATTTCAGCACACTCTAATACCCAAATATCAAAAATCAAAGAAAAAGAGCATTCTTTCCTCCCTCATCAATGTTTAATAATGTTCTTTCTCTTTATGTTATATGAAGAATTAAAGGAAGAACAGTTTCATGTAAATATATCAACTAAAATTGGGACACAAGATAATAAGAAAATTTCAGAAGATTAAATACAAATCCCTCCATTTGAGGTTATTATATATCAATTATGTCTTTATTCTATTATATCTAAACTCTGTTCCTTTATGAGTTTGTAAATAAATTAATGTTGATATCTTTCAGGGGCAAAAGTTGGCTAGTTATTGATCCATGCTCTTAAATAAGTACATAAAAATCATACTTATGTCCACAAGGTATTTAATACACATACACACACACATTCCCTTGAACATTATGTAAAATTCTTAAAATACAATAACATTGTTCAATAACCCATCATTCATTTATCTCAGACAAAATAATAAAGATAGAAACATGATATCCTAAAAAATTTCACCACTATGTAGAAGATACAGAACAAAATCCAAATCAAAGAAGAATTATTTAAAAGTGTAGAGGTCTCCCAAGCATTTTTCTTTACTTACCATTGTCCTTGCTTTGTCAAGCCTCAGAACACTGCAGAATCTCATTCTCAGTTTTGCTAGGTAGATGATTCTTGGTTTTAATCCCAGTTCCTTTCATCTCCAGAATATCATATTCCAAGCCTTCTGATCCTTTAATATAGAAACTGCAAGATCTTGTGTTATCCTGATTGTGTTTCCACAATAACCAAATTGTTTCTTCCTGACTGGTTGAAATATTTTCTCCTTGACCTGGGAACTCTGGAATTTGGCTATAATATTATCAGGAGCTGCAATAGTAAAGGAATTTAAAGATCCCCCTGTATTGGCTTGGTTTTTGGTTTGATTGTTAAAACCCATAGCTTGTGAATCCCACTTGTGGGATGGACTTGATGACGTGAAAAAAGAGGGCTGAACTGGGAGGAGTTGGTGACATAAATTTAGAGCGACACAAGAAAAGAGAGAGGCAGAAGAATTTTTTGGAAGCAGCACCTTGGAGGCAGAGAGAGACAGAGAGGATTGCTGAGGCCCACTTTGAATTGCCCAGGACTTTTGAGAGCTGCCACCCAGAGCTGCCAAGGACTGAGAAGACATTGCTGTTATGCTGGTACTTTGTCTGTCTGTTTTGATGTTGTTTTGCCAGATTTGTCCACTGGTGAAAGACAGTCCTGTTGTTGCAGAGGTCTTGGAACCTTGATTCAGAGCTGCTGAGACTGTTCTGCAGACAGAGAGTGAATTCTGTCCACTGGTTAAGGACTTTGCTGTTGTTGCAGAGGGCTTGGAACCTTGCTGTTTGTTCAGAAGCCCTGGAGAAGGATTTTCTTGTTTCATGTTTACAGAAATCCTGGAAGGGGGTTTGACTAATGTTTTCATGGGTCCTAGGACTGTTCTGCAGACAGAGAATGAATTAATGAAGACACTGGCAATGTATCATGTGGCCTTGCTAAGCTTTGTCTCCCCAGGAAAAAAGATTGCTGAGAGCTTGCCTCATGTCAAGATGAAGAAAAGACCTCCATTTGGGTATTAAATGCTGTGCTTAAGCTTGTTGTAACTCTGGGGTAGATTCAATTGTGATCCAAGGGTGGGGAACTTTTGACCATTTTGTGCTGTGTGATTGAACAAATGAATGTACTTTACTTATGATTGGAAACTAATCTCCATTTGAGAAGAGAGTCTTTGTGATGGACTAAATGAATGTAAAGCTTAGGAGTGCAGTAGTATTTAGAAGAGGGACTTTGTGATTGATTAAATGAATGTAATGTCCAGGGGTGGGGTAGTACTTGATTAAATCACACTTGCTAAATGCTGTATTTTGAATTATGCTATATGTTGATTCTCTCTGTTCTTAATTTGTCACTGAATAAAATGGAGAGCACCTATGCTGGTATTTTGAACCTTGGGAAGTTGCCTTTGCTTGGCATTACAGGAGCTTTCTTTTGAGATCTTTTTCAAGAGATGATCGGTAAATTCTTTCGATTTCTATTTCCCCCACTGGTTTTAGAATATCAGAGCAATTTTCCTTGAGAATTTCTTGAAGGATGATGTCTAGGCTCTTTTTTTTTATCATGGCTTTCAGGTAGTCCAATAATTTTTAAATTACCTCTCCTGGATCTATTTTCTAGATCAGTGGTTTTTCCAATTAGATACTTCACATTGTGTTCTATTTTTTTTTTCATTTGTTTGGATCTGTTTCATGGTATCTTGATTTCTCATAAAGTCATTAGCTTCCATTTGCTCCAATATAATTTTGAAGGAATTATTCTCTTCAGTGAGTTTTTCAAATTCCTTTTCCATTTGGTCAATTGGGCTTTGTAAGTCATTCTCCTCATTGGCTTTTTGGGTCTCTTTTGCAGTTGAGATAGTCTATTTTTTAAGATGTTATTTTCTTCAATATTTTTTGTCTCCTTTAGCAGGCTGTTGACTTGCTTTTCCTAATTTTCTTGCTTCATTCTCATTTCTTTTCCCAATTTTCCCTCTTCTTCACTTATTTGATTTTCAAAATCCTTCTTTAGATCCTCCATGGACTATAACCAGTTTATTTTTTTTTTCTTGGAAGCTTATGATGAAGGAGTTTTGATTTTGTTGTCTTCTGGTTCCATGCTTTGATCCTTTTTTCACCCCCTCCCCCCAAAAAAATTATATGGTCTGATAGTGCTTCCTTTTTTTGCTCATCTTGCCAGCCATTCGCTTAACTTTTGAGCTCTTTGCCATGATAGAACTCTTTCCAGAGTGGAGAGTGCTGTGTCCCAAATTTCTGGAGTTTTGTGCAGCTGTTGTCAGAATTGTTGTCAGAGTTATGAGGAGGACATCCTCTCTATAGCCACCACAAGCTCTTGCATGCTATCACTCCTCATTCCAGGACCACCACCCAAGTTTGGAACCTAGATTCAAGAAGATCAAAGTAAGAACAATTTGCCCTCTGAATGGTCACTTAGTCCCCCTATGACATGTAGGCCAGGAACTCCAGAGGCAGCCATGTGATGCTGCAGCCACTACACTGCTGCCACCTCTGCCACCCTGAGCATGAGTTCTTCTCTTACCCAGTTCCAACAGAGTTCCCTACTGACCTTTTACTTTCTCTTTGGCTTTTATAGGTTGAGAAGTCTGGAAACCACCACAGCTACCAGTGATTCACACTCCTGAAGTCTGCTATGACTGCTCTGGGCTGTAAATCTGGTCCAGCACAGCTCATACAGGACTGTGTTCAGCTCCCAGCCCAGTACAATAGACCCTTCCTGTTGGCCTGCCAGGTTGCCTTTAGTGGGAGATTTGTTTTTCTCTGTCACTTTGTGGGTTCTGTAGCTTTAAAATTTGTTTAGAGTCATTTTTTTACAGGTATCGGAGGTGGTTTGAGCAGGAGCTCAAGCAAGTTCCTGCTTTTACTCTGCCATCTTTGATATTACCATTTTTCTAATCAACAAGACTTCATAAAGTATAATTTTCTCAGTTAGCATAACTTGTAGCCGCTTGATGTAACTTCTAGCTTATTATCCAGGAAATCTCATAACCAGAAACCATACTTTGGAGTTACAGCAGTGTCGTTCAAGTCTGGTGCTAATACTTCACTAACCAATTAATTTCTGGGCAGAAAGGAGATGATTCTAGGAAAGTGACAAGCTCTGTTTGTCTCAGTATTATTTTTTTCATCTGTAAAAATAGAAATAATATCATCTCTTATATTCCAGGGTTATTGTGAGAATTAAATGAGATAGTAATTGTGAGGCACCTACCACTTTGCTTATCACATAGTAGTAAGTGCTTTATGAATGGTAACTATTATTAAAATATTATTAGATGGCTCTCAAAGACTTTGCATATTTGAGAGTAGGCATATATAGGTACTAATTGTAGGTATTTTTTTCCTCTTTCACCTTTTTTTCAGGAAATTCCATAAGTTCTGATATGTTTGTATATCTTTAGGAACCTTCCTCTTTTATAAATGATGTAAATTGGTCCATTAATGTCTCATAATTTTACTTAATTCAGCAAAGATTTTTTTCTTTGTTCTCTTTAGTGACATTTCTACTTTTTCCATAAACAGCTAGGAAGTGTGATATTGGGGTCCACATATAGTATCTCCATTGTTCTTAATTGAGAAGACAGCTTGTTTTAATGATTTTTTTGCAAATATATTCAATTTTCTTTCTATTTGTAGTTTTATTTTAATTTTTTACATTATAATATCCTTGGGATTATTATGCACATTTAAATCTTGCCAAGAATTCTTTAAGCTGGTCTTACCTTACTAGTTCTCTTTCCCTTAGGTATTATGCATAATCATTCCTCATCCTTCTTCATAACATTTTACATGCATTTAAGTTTAAACCATATGTCTGCTTTAGTAGCCATCTCTCTTCATTTGTCAAACAAGTCAAATCTTTGCTAAGTTGACTTCTGGGTTATTTTGCTTTCCATTTCATAGCAACAAATTTATATGGTTTATTCCTTGATGGAATTATTACACTAAGTGATGATGTCATTTGTTGGACATTTTTTATTTTAAATCTTTCCAATATCTTATTTTAATAATTCAGAGATAAATCTACTAAATTGCATGTTACACATTTTTCAAATTATTACTTTCTTCAACTTCTAAATCTCTTATGTTGGTTTTAATGAGTTGATAATCTAATGTCTCATCAATAGTTATCTCATAGAAAATCTCCAAGTCCAAAATTCCTTTTCAATATGTTAAAATGTAGCCAAATTAATTTTTGTGATGCCATTTGGTATTTGACACGTTCAATACCTCCACATTTTTTTTTTACGGAAAAATTCATGTTATAAGAGGTTTTTCTATATTTTATAAATACTTCACCATTCTCATTTTTTCTTCTCAGCCACACTTTCTCATATATTTCTCCCATCTTCACTTTTTCCCACATTTACACTGAAGTATCAAATTATATATTGATTTTATTTGGTGGATCTTACTAAGTTCTTCATCAAATTTCTTTATTATTTCTCTCTCAGCAAGTTACACATAAATTGCACTTTTGTCATGATTACCTTTTTGTACATACTTGTCCTTAATACCATTGTACTAAAGACATATTCAATAAAATAATGTTCCTTTTAGCTTTGGGGTGTTTAATAAAATCCAAAACAATAGTTTCTTTATTAGCACATGTGATCTATCCTTCCATTCACTTTCAATTAGTATAAGACAGTCAAGATTGAATTCATCCAGTACTTATGACAATGTGCCTCATCACTAGGCCTTAGTTCATATTTACAGAATAAACAGTCAAGTTAAAGTTTGTTTATTGTCTAAAAACTGCACAATTCTTAATGCATTCTTCCCCCTTTCATTCTACGATGCCAAAATCACTGCAGAACCAGTAAAGAACCACACAGGACTGAGAATCTGGGGATAGTAAGAGTTAAAAAATTAGAAAGAAGTGTGACATAATAGAGAAGAAAATGGTTCTTATCACTTCCTAAGTGCAGAAAGGAATAATTCTTCCTCAACTCCCTTCCTCTTCCTCTGCCATTTATTTTTCTTATTTCTTCTCTCCTTAGGAAAACTTTATTCAACTGCAAGATAGGATAATTATGGATTTTTTAGTTGAAGAGGATAAAGGTTCATATGAACAGTAGCCCAAGTTAATACAGTGATGCATGACTTGTTAAGCCATGAATATTCACTTCATGTCCCAGGACAGAAGACAAGAGAATTGAAAAAGGAAAGAGTAATGATCTGTAGCAGTTTATAGATACGCAGATGCAAGTGAATGGAGTTAAATTTGGCAAGGGAATAACAAAGACATCATTTCTCCCCTCAACTGCATTTCTTATAGGTTACTATTTACTACTAACTGTGTGACCATGAACAAATCACTTCACCTCATATCCATAAAATGGGAATAATTATGCCTCTATTAACTAACTTTAAGTATTGTTGTCAGGGTAAAGTGAAATAACTTATGTAAAACATGTTTAAAATTCTTTAAAAATTTTCAATACTGATAAAATATTCAGCCTACTACTTTGTAAGTTAAATAGTACAAATATCAATATCGCCATTTTATAGTTTATTTACTTAAATAAATGCAGGAATTGAGGTTCTGGGTGGTCATTTAACTTAAGGAAGGTCACATTACAATAAGATAAATGGTTGAGTCAGGATTTGAACTCAAGGCCTCTCATTTATCTTGCTCCTAAGACAGAATGTCTTTAGTTTGCCCAAAAGAAAGGCAAAGAATATAGAAGTTAAAATGGAGTCATCAAATTTATTTTTAGTCAATCACAATAATTCTTTCTATTCTTCATACATAACACATGCTCTAAAGGCAGTTGGTAGTACAATAGATTGACCACTGAGCCTGAACTCAGGAAGACCTAAGTTCAAATGTAGATCCCTTAATCTCTGTTTGCCTTAGTTTCCTAAACTGCAACATGGGGATAATAGCATTACCTACCTCACAATGTTGTTATGAGGTTCAAATAGATAATAATTTTAAAAAGTGATTTGTATGGAATCCAGCATTTATCGGGTACTACATAAATACTTGCTCCCCTCCCTTTCCTTTTTCTTCCAATCTCCTTGCCCTTCCAGGAACTGTTCCCATTGTTCTCCCTCCTAGCCTGGAACTATTCAAATTCCTGGTTTTCTTAGTTCAATTTAAGATCCATTATCTTCAGGATTCTTTTGTTGACCTCACTAAGTACCTCTAGAGCCCAAATATCTCATATTTGTTTTATATTTACTTATGTAAATATAGATTCCCACATTGATAATAATCAATAAGTACTTTTCACATTCTCACTGTGTGCCCAAGCAATGCATAAATTCTTGAAGTCAGGGACAGGTTCATTTTTGCTTTTATAAACCTAGTACCAGTATTTGACAGTGGAAATATTGCCAGACTTGAAGTCAGAGAACTTGGATTCAAATCCCAGATCTGCTGCTTGCTTCCTGTGTGGCACAACAGGTCATATTCCTAGTCTAAGTCTAATCTTTCTTCATTTGTAAGTAAAGATGTTGGATCACCTAATTGCTAAGGTCCTTTCTAGATCGGTGTCTGTGAACTTAAAATCCTATAGTTTCCACTTATTCCTTCATAGCACACTCTTTTCCAGTCAGTTTTCTTAGTTCTTTCCCACGTATGGCATTTCATATACCTCCATATTTTATACAGGTGCCCTCCTCCTCTGTCTTAAATTCACTCCTTCAACTCTGTTTCAAAGAGGCAGCAGAGTCCTTCAAAACATAAGTGAAGGATACCTTCTCAGCTCCCTAGTTATTAGTGCTCTTGCCCTCTTAGAATTTTTTTATATTCTTAAATTTTTTTATTCATACATATGTGTGCATGTTGTATACCTTTATGTATGTGTATAATTGAAGGGTACTTATTTTTTTCCTTTCTCTCTATTCTTGGTGCCTAGTTCAGTACCTTTCAGATGGCATGCACAGAATATTTTTCTGCTGAAGTGAGTTGAACCTATATTCACGCTGGGAAAATTGACCCATTTCCATTTGTATTAGGCTAGAAATGGCATACTTTGAATTTTCCAATTAAAATGGTATTTTTATAAAGGACTTTATAGTACAGTCATGATAGATGTATTCAAGGTTGAGCTGTAGTTGTGAATTCTAATTTAACATTATCAAGGTTTACAAATACATTTGAATAGAAATTTACTGATTATCTAATAAAAAGGGGACATTAAAGATGGTATAAGTCACTAAAGAAAGTCCCTCCTGGGACCTCAGACTGAGAGGACCAGTCAGGAGATGCTCCTGGGGTCTGGGCTGGGAAAGCAGGGGGCATGGGACCCGCTCGTTGGGGCAGTGGACAAGGACGGGATGCCTCTGATGGGGTCGGGCATAGACCTGACCAAGGTACCACCAATTCAACAGAAAAGGACTGTTGCATTTATAAACCAGTTGGTGGTACATATGGTACAGTTTCTCAACCAATTTTCTACACTTTGTGAAGAGAAACTGTCAGCTCTTTCTCTTCAGATCCAACAAATTGAAACAGCTCTCAAGAGATTAGATGCAAGGCTGTCATCTATTCCAGGTCTAAAAGATGTTAAATTTAAATTATCGACTGCAAATGTTAATGGTGTTACAAATGGTACTGAAGCCCCCACAGGTCAACACTTATCTCTGTCTCCTCAATCTGAGCAGAAGAGTGTACAAGACACGGCACCACAGAAATGTGAAGCAGTCGCAGAACATATCTTAAAAGATATGCCAGATATCTCAAAATGGTTCAAGTGGGTGTTCCTGTGATGCCAATAAGAAACAAAATAATATTTGAAGGACTAGACTCATATCTTCTTGAGAAGCCAGATGCCCCAGTGCCTGATGGGTAAGGTGAAGAGAAAGTCAAAGAGAGTTCAGATAGTGAATCTTCTTTTAGTGAATGAACTTCATGTTGACCATGTAGAATTCATGTATCTTTATAATCTATACATGCATGGAAGGAAGGAAATTTTGACAGCTTATATGCATTAGACCTAAGGTAAAATTCATTTCTATTGTTTTGGAGGGTGACAACTTTCAGAGATCACCTCCCTCCCTTCCAAAACATTTACTAAGCCCAAGATTTTTCAGTTCTTCATAATGACTTCTAATCACAAGTTGAAAAACATGATATAGGAATCATCTTAATTTGTGAAAATTTTCTATAATGACTAACTTGAATTTTGTCTGACACTTAAAGGAATTAATAATGAGTCACACAATTAGGCAAAAATTATTTCTGTCTTTTAAAGATGCAAAGGATTTTTTATTATCATGGTGGACAAGTAACTTGACAAGTATGCATCTTATTCCTGCATGGAAGAATCTATAACCCCAGTGTACCTGAATTAGTAAAAACTGCATAGCCTAATTAAAATAAAGCATAATGGTATTACAGTCACTGAGCTGTGATACATGATTGATGCAATATAAATTGAAAGACAAAAACCATTTACTTTGAGTTTCATAGCAGATAATATGCTTTCTAATCAGCTCTACCAAACATTGAACTTGGTTGAATTGTAGATGCTATTTGTACTAATCATTTCAGCATGAAAATATTCAGGTTGACTTTAGTTTCATAACATTTACTAAATAATTTTTCTGTCCAAGTGATAATACAGTTCAAAATCTCCAAATTACCTATGGAGACTTCAATGTGTGATGGTGAAAATGGTTCTCTTCCTGTTTACTAGAGAATTACACCTTTCAGTACTTGCCATCATATATTACCAAGGTCAGAGGTAACAGTCAACACTGGCTGTCAATACAATGTCCTCTTGAAAGAGTTAGCTAGGTATCTGTGTTACTCTTTATGACTCACTGCTCCAAAAGAGCAATTAATTGGCACATATTGTAGGAGTCTCTCACCCTTAGAGACAATGCTCTATAAATAATGATGCACAACAGTCAATAGCTTAAGAAGTCTCTAAAATATTTGTTATGTGGAGAAATTGTGAAACTTAGTGGATGGTGCTATTTCCCAGTCACTGTGTCAACCTAAATTTACTGTTTTAGTCTAGAAGTATAGAATTCTTCTATTTCTCCTTTGATATGAAGCTAGATTTGATGCTAAGGCATACTTAGACTTCCAGAATTTTTCTATTAAAATTTTTATTTTAAAAAATCTGCTAGTAATGAGCCAAGGACTAACAATAAACAAGTCAATATCTTTATAGTCTATTGTAATTATGATATAAATTTTAAATTTTTCCCTTGGCACACAACCCATTGAGTTTCCTTATGTGTAAGCAAAACATCACTTCTGTTAAAGGATGAATGGTGTCCATGTGCTCTTATAAAGCATCGCCCAGCTAACACTGTTTAGTAAAACAGCTTTGTTTCTGAATAGGTTGCTTAAAATAACAAACTCCATTCCCAGAGTTCATAAAGTATGGAAATTCCCACATTTTAATCTTGTATGTAATGTAGCAACATTACAGTATTGCCAATGTGGCAGTCATTTAAAAAAATTATTTTGACATCTCTTTCTTAAAATGTTAAGAAGCTAAGGGATAAAAATGAGTGTCATAGTGGTGGCTGCCTCAGTCTATCTAGGTTGGACAAGCCCTTTTTTGTTTTCATCAAAGTTTTGGTGCTAACTTCACAGACATCAGCAGTTCAATAAATGTCAGTGAAACTGAATTGATCTCGTATTGCCTTTCTCTGCCCTCCTACAAGCAGTGGCCTTTCTTTAGATCTCATTAAACACCTAAGTGAATGACTAAGAAGACAAAAATGTAGGCTAACAAACCTCACATTTTACAATTTACTGTAAAATGGGTTGAGAATCCCAGCTCTGTTTCTTACTCTCTTAATGATCTTTGGCAAGTCAGCTAAATTCTTTGAGCCTCAGTTTCCTCTCTTTAAAAGGAAAGGTTTGAACCAGATGATTACTTCAGCTCCAAATCATAGGATTTAGATATAATACATATTTTTGCTACTTAGTTAATCTGTTTGTACATTTTCAGCAATAAACAGTCTTGAAAAATATGAATAAAATACTTTCAATATGGGAATATCATCTCATCCAGTTTCCTTGTTTTACAGGTGAAAGATGAATGCCAAGAAAGGTTAAAGTGACTTGTTTAAGAAATTTAAAATAATTTCATTTATATCAATGATAAATGCTTACTTTGGCCATTATATTCCTATGTATTAAAATATTAGTCCTTTGAAAGAACTTACAAAATAGGTTTTAATAATCTTTTAAAACTTGCCTTCTGTAAAAAAAAGAAGAAGAAGAAATGTATATTAAAGTTTCAAGATACTTTTGGAAAATAGAATATCCCTCCTATGTTACATATTTCCAGATTATGAATATTTATAATAGATAATCCTGATTTATGGGAGCATTCATGATACATATGGAGATTTTTGTAAAAGCTGACATGTTGGCACTTAGGTGGACATCACAGAAATGAAAAAGAAAACACAACTAGAAAGCCATAACTTGAAATGCCTCGTATATTTTATTTGTCACCATGGATTTATCTTTTTGGTTAGTAAATAAGTCAGAATGAAAAAAAAATCTCCCTAGGGTTTTTTTTTTCTTTAGGAACAAGAAGGCATGCTTCTTGGTTGAATAATGAATATTTTCTTCACACTTTAACTTGAAACACAACCAGATCTCCAGTTGCCTCTTGATTACTACTTCCAGTATCAAGATTTCATCAACATGTAGACCTGTGGACCCCAAATAAGCAGCTGGAAGCCATTGGATTTAGTTTCAGAGAATGGAGGGGCAAATCATAGTCTAGAAGAGTGTGTGCTTTGTAAAAGGTAAGATCTATACCTTTTTTTTTAGTTTTTAAATGCTGGATGAGTAGCTTAATTTTGGGATTCATAAAAAATACTTGACTTAAATTGGATCATATTTTGTCATGTTGGGAAAGTCAGCTTTCCTCTCTGCACTACAGTTTATTCATTGGTAAAATAGTAGGGATGGGGTTGGAGTTGGGGGGATGAGGAATGAAGTTTGACTAAAAGACTAGCTGGCCTTTCATCTCTAGATGCATGATTATCAAGCTCACCTTTGCTCAACGAACATGGTGCTACTGAACAAAACTACTCTGAGATCTGAGTTAGAGAAAACTTCTTTTTATCAAAATGCCCTCCTTTGAAACTGACCAAAGTTGTTGGTCAGGTATACAGTCGGAAGATCTTCATAAACTTTGGAGTAATCAGTAAAATGGGGAATCACAACTGTGGATTTCCAATGAAATTTAGAGATCACTAATAGCAAAGCATTAATGACACAGGTAAGGAAATGGATCCCAAAAGGTTACCTAACTATTAAGCTAACACAGGTAGAAGTAAACTCTACCCTCAAATATAATAATCTATCCACTGCACTAGCCAGCAAAAGAATAATAATTTTTAACATCAATTTAATGGCACTATTGGCTACAGCTCTTCCACCCTACAATAGGTATAGGGTCTTATTCAGCATCTATCTACCTGAATAAATTATTTATTACTCACAAAAATCATGATTGATATAAGGGGAATAGAAATTTTTTTGGCCTTATTTATTTGTGCCTAAAATTGTTTGTCAGAGGTCCTCCCAGTATGAAAATTCTTTCAGCTGATATACATCAGAATGTTTAACATAAATTCCTACTTTATGAAGTTGCTTATAGTACTGAGAAATTAAGTAAATTATTTTTATAATTTACTTAATCACAGGCAGGAACTGAACCTTAGTCTTCCTACTTCCAAGGTTCCATTATGTCACACTGTCTCAGAATTATACATAAAGGCTACAATTCATTGTACTATGGTAGCTGCTACTCTTATCAGTGAGATAATTAATCTCATGTTAAAGAAAACTTATGAAATCATCTATTGAAAAAGGCAATTAATGTCTATTAAGTACATAATATATTCTAGCCATTATGTAAACATGATGATACAAATAAGAAAAAGAAAATTAGCCTTTGCCCTGAAGGAATTGATAATCTAATATAAGAAGACAATACCAAAAAAGGAACTGAAGAGAGCAGACACCTTAGGTTTTAGGGCAGGGGGGTGTAATGTTTGTGGAGTTAAAATCAAATAGAACAGCTGTTTGGAAATAAACAGTTGGCTGTAAATTCTGAGGTCTCTCTGAAGAAATGCTTCAGGAGGAGGGTTGTTTTTTTTTCTTTTTTTCTTTTCCCCAATCAGAGGGTAAAAACAACTTTGGGCACTGAGGAGGTATTGAGTACCAAAGCTGAAGCAATCTCCATGATGATGAGATTTGTAATGATTACTTTATTCTGGCAAAATCATGATGATTGTGGAGCTGAAACAAAGATGACTTTATTGTTTACAAATTACTTCCCATGGTGTTTGCCCTACTCTACATACCCATATTGCTGTCAACATTCAGTAAATCACACTGAAGATGTTTTTATGTGTGATCCCAAATCCAACCTTTATATATAGGAACACACTATCTTCTACTTAAACATTTAATATATTCCTTATATGCTTCTATCCACAACTACTGTCTACTTTCATAACTTTCCAGTTTTAATAGAATTTAAATTATTCCCTAAGCTCCATTCAAGTTTTAACTGAATAGCAATTTAATTAGATTAAATAAGTAGATTAAACAAGTGGCAAAATTAAACACAATAGACAAAGCGTTAGCAAAGCATAAATCCCACTAACTCTCAGTTTCACCTTCTCAAGGCTGGAGCTCAGTTTGTCCCAACTTGGGCAGAGAATCAAAATGTCAATATTTTACATGGATCACCTTTTTCCCAGTAAAATCAGAGCAGGAGATAGTTGATTTACTATAGGTTGACTACATACACTAAGACTCGAGAGAGAAGTGGAAGTTTTATATGATTCTCATTGCTGTAGTTCCATGGGCAAACAAGCAACACAATGAGTATTGGACATAGGGTATATAACTTCACTAGGTGTTGGTTAAGCACACTCATCTGTTGCTCATTGAGGGAGTAATGTTCCTATAGACAATGATGCTGGGGATATTTGCAGGACATAGATATGGCCATGTTGTTGTAATGGGAATAGGAATTTGAATATCTTCCTTGCCCCTTAATAGATCTAGAAAGACTTTGAAGACCTCCACTGCTTTGAAAGTAAACTCTGCCCCCTAATAGGCTGAATATAATCACATGGAGCCTGTGATAGGAAGAATTTCGCTGAAGAGAAGCAAAGCCCAAAGGAAGCTGGTTCAGAGCTAGCCAGACATTGGGGGAGAGAGAGGACACTCATTAAGGAGATAGAGAGGTTGGTGAGTAAATATTGATCTTGTATTGGTTTGTGGGAAGACTGAAGGATGGGATGCTGTGGCTCTTGGCATTATGGCTTCTGAATATCTTTGGTACTATGATGGAATCAGCTTACTGGTTTTGGGATTCAGTTTCCTGGTGTCTAAATAAATACTTTAGCCCTATCCTTTATCTGGAGTATCTGGTATATATTGCTAAAGAATGTCATGCGACACTTATAGTCCAAGTCTTTATCACAATTGTGGGCGCTGTAAATATCACATTGGTGCTACAGTTGTTCTGACTCTGGACAAAGTGTCCTGCCATTATTGTTTTTTATCATTTAAAAGTCTCAATGCAATCTTGGACCTGTTTTAGCGCCCACCTTCCATTGAATTAGCTTGTGTGAAAAAAAGGGCAGGTTCAGATATTTGAGAGTGTAAGAGTGGAATAGGATGCCCCCTTATTATACACAAGCCTGAGGACTGAGTATCAGGACTTTAAGTGACTTACACAGGGTCACAGGGTCACAGAACTATAAGATTTCATATTTGAACACAGTCCTACTGACTCCAAAAGCAATCTTGTTTCCAGTATACTACAATGTTGCTCTTGCTGCAGACTACAGATATCTGGGAATCCCCCCTTCCCTTTAATCAATTCTTTTTTTTTTTGCTTTCTTTTTTTGGGGAGGGCAGAGCAATTGGGTTAAGTGACTTGGCCAAGGTCACACAGCTATTAAGTGTTAAGTGTCTGAGGCAGATTTGAACTCAGATCCTCCTGAATCCAGGCCAATACTCTCTTCACTGTACCACCTAGCCAACCCCTCCTTTAATCAATTCTAAATGAGAGTATCCAAGGATAATAGAAAGGGTCATCAATTTATTTATTTTGTCATATTTTGTATTGTTTTGTTTTTAACAGGGATGAAAGGCTGCCTTTTTAACATAAGATAGGTACCTCCAATTATACTAACCAAAGATATAAAAGGACATTTCATAGGATCATAAATGTAAAATAGAAAGAACACTTATGTGTCAAATAATAAATCGTAATTCAGGTCATGTAATAGTAATCATGGTGTCATAGAAATCATAGCTCTATGGCTAGCAGTGAAATATGAAGCTGTATCATTCAACAGCCTCCTTTTACAGATGAGGAAACAAGGTTACACACAGCATAAATTTGAGAAATAGAATTTAAATCCAGGTTGTCTAACTTCAGAACCAGTCATTTTTCCATCTCTCCCCACCATCACTTACCTGATATTTGTAAAGCATTTTACATTTTGCACAGCACTTTGCCTACATTATTTCATTTGATCCTTAACAACTGTATGAGACAGATGTATTTCCATTTTACAGATGTGGAAAGGGAAGCTCAGAGAACTTAAGAAAATTTTCCATTGTCATATAGCTAGTTATTGTAAGAGGCAAGATTCCAACCTAGTTTTCCTTTCTCGAAGTTCAGAAATCTATCCAAGCTTTGGTGATCATGGATTGTGTCAGAAATATTTCAATTATTCCAGAACTATATCAGTTATAGATATTACTTTGTCATTATTACCCATGTTAAAAAAAAACTAGAGTGGATAAATATACTTCCTTTTAATAGACAACTACAAGTCACATCTGCCTTGTGGAAACAATGGCCTAATCTGATTGTTGTATTGGACACCAAATGAATATTTCATGAGCTCACAGGTCCTAGTTCATTTTATTACACTGGCCACCTCTGTGCATATCAGCATTTATAGTGGAAATCAATTGAACTATAAAGAAAACAAACAGAATATTCAAAGTGTTGTTGACAGTTTATATTCAATGTGACCCTGCCATTAGGGACACTGATCTGCATTTGGCAGACATAACATTTTGAAGTATGGCCCTGGCAGTCTGTCCCAGAACTTCCTGCATATAGCTAGGTTCTAGGGGAAAATGTTAGAGTTCTGCTGAGGAAAACCTTGAAAGGTGACAAACCATTAATGACTGGCATCATATGCTTCTCGCTTAGCAAATTTCAA
The DNA here is from genome assembly GCF_028583685.1 of Petaurus breviceps papuanus. Classification (NCBI taxonomy): domain Eukaryota; kingdom Metazoa; phylum Chordata; class Mammalia; order Diprotodontia; family Petauridae; genus Petaurus; species Petaurus breviceps. Next base: position 32,909,647 of record NW_027186473.1, read on the forward strand.
ATTTCCCAACAAATAAAACATAGACTGGAAATACTGGATAATCTCCAAGGAGAAAAAAAAAAGATTGAAATTGAAGGAACAAAGATAGTTGTAAAATAATGTGACTATGCCCTACTTGGAGGGAAATTTCTAAAAAAGTAATGAGAAAAATATCCATACTTTTTGAAACAGACTCCCTTTACTAGACTTATCCAAAAATGTAAGCTCAGGATTTATTGAAAACAATGACATTCCTACACGCATAAAAGTATTTACTGCAGCTCTTTTAATGATAACAAAGAAATGGAAACAAGGTTGATGCCCACTAATTTGAGAAAGACTAAACAAATTGTGGTGCATGAATATAATGGAATATTAATTGTGATGGAAGAAATTATATACATGGTGAATACAGAGAAGCATGAAAAGTTTTGTATGAACTGATGAAGAATCAAGTAAGCAATGATAAGAAAAATATACAGAATATAGCAATTATGGAAAAAATACACCAAAAAGATAAGTTAATTTAAAAAAATATATAAAGATCAAGTAACATTTGAATGAAGACATATGGGAGAGAACTCCCATCTATCCCTTCATGAAAGTAGGAGGTTTACATGAGTTATACACTGCATATGTTTTCAGACTTCTTAAATGATTAAAAAGCTGTACTGTTTTTGTTTTCTATTTTTTATTTCTTTTTACAAACACTATTTGTTATATGAGATGGCTCTCTGAGACAGAGAGTAGAAAGGGGTATCTGATTTAACTATGGTGATATAAGGAACAGAAGAAATCAATAAAAACTCACCAAAAGAGAAGCAATGAAGAAAATGAGTTTCTACATTATAATTACAAATTTCAGAATGCACATCCATTGAAGCAGAAAAAAAGCCTCAAGCCTTCAAAAATGGGTGTGAAACAACTGCACAAAAACAGTATTTCCAGAGAATAAGAAAATATAGTGAATCACACTACTCAATGCCTTAATCTGAGAAAACATTTGCAGTTTTGTACTGTCTTTATTCATATTAAGTTAATTTAGTGTTCTTATTTGATTAAACTTTTTTTTTCCAATTTGGAAGCCTATTTCAAAATGCAGATAGCAACATATGTAAAGATCTGAATGATTTTTTTTAAATTTTAGACAGAAAGACAAGAATACAAATACAGAATAGAGAAAAGAAACAAAAGCATCGTAAACTTGAATATCTGAACTTAAGTACAAAGTAAGAAAGAAAAAAAAAGTTTCATGGGCATAGCAGAGCATAAGAGAATTCAAAATGTCTTACAATAAATTTTCATTTCAAGAAAGCCTGTATGATTAACAATACATACTGTGCTGAGAACTTTCCATTTTTTCTTTGCTTTCTTGTCAGTTTTCTTTTGCTCTCTGCTGTTTACTTTTTTCCTTTCTTCTTCTTTTCCCACCCCCCTGCCAAGCTAAATTATGCTTGGATATGTTTCTCTATAGTTATAGATATATACATAGACATATATACATATAGATAGAGATATATGATTTCCCAAAGAAATTCTACTCCTGATCTTTGTTTTTATGTTTGTGTGTATCTCTTGTTTCTTATCCCTCCTGCCTCCTCTACTTTGCTTCTACCCACTAGCATGCCCTCCTATTACTTGCCTACTCTATTCTAAGGATGCCTCCCCTATCCTCCCATTCCCATAATTCTAAACAGTCTTCTATACCTCTTATTACCTATTCCTTCACCTTACCCTCTAAAGATCCCTTCCTTGTCCTCTCCTACTTTCTTATGCTCATACTGTTTTATTTCTTTGAAATTTAGAAGGCTTTTATGCACTTCTAAATATATACGTATTATTCCCCCTTAAACTCATTCCTAATGAAAGGTTACCAGAACTGCCAGCCCTCCTTC